>NC_086330.1:367250480-367550480 GCF_032445375.1 Bacillus rossius redtenbacheri | reverse complement strand
AAGTGTGCATTCAAGACATCGGCTGCAGTTATTTACAGTTCTGACGATGTGAAGCAAACTGTTAAAAACGGTATCCAGAAACTCTGTCAAGAAGAGGAGGTCTATGTCTGTAAAGGTTCTGGTTGGTCTCTGTCTAGTATAAACCGATAGGAGCTAAGAATTAGTCATTTCACGCCTATGCAGGGCTTTCGCAAGTGATCCTGTAGTAAAATATAGATTTTGTAATAAAGTTTATTTTGTGAAAGAATTGGCTGTTTTATTTACGAAACTGTCACTATTATGTTAAATTGTTGTTATATTTATTTTTTCTTCAGCATCCAGAATCGTACCAAGGACCTAAGTCGATCTAATTAATCATTTTATTGGTTGCAAAATTTATTTAATGAGTTTTGAACTTTTTCCTGAATTTCTAGCATTAAAAATTACGAATTTTTAAGATGGCGGACATGATGGCTTATAAGATGATGGTAGTAGAGGATTTTAAGCCTCTTTAAGAATTTTGAACATGGTTTGTTGAAATTATTATTTTTTTACATAAAATTAAACATTATTGCATCGATCGAGTATCGAACCAAGGACTGGAACTGATCGAATCAATATGTAAATTAATGAGTGATTTATTTAATGAATTATGGATTTTTTCCCGAATTTCTAGCTAAATAATTACACGATTCCAAGATGGCGGCCAAATTTCAAGATGGCTGGTGTCACAGTAATAAATGATTACTGCACTCTAGCGGATAAGAACTAAACTAACATGGCGTCAGCGTACTCTCGCCGACGATACAATGATGATGGCTTCCAGCATCGAAGACAAGATGGCGGACATGACATCATACTACCTGACGATAAATATACTATGAACAAAGTGGTGGGAGTCAGTCTGCCAGCAGCCACCAAGAGGGAAGGATCGGACGCCATTTTTATTTCTGCACTCGTCGGGTTCGAACCGAGGACTCATATTTTTATTAAAATTTTATTATTGAGTGGCTAGCTCAAAGGATTATTAAGCCGCTTTTAGGATTTTGGGTTTTTTCTAAGGCAAAACGACTTTTGAGGTTTTTCGAAATCCTAATTTTCCCTCGAAACGGGAATTTTCCCCTCGAAAACGGGAAATTTTTCCTCAAAACGGGAATTTTTGAGTCATTTTGAGTCATTTTTAAGGAATTTTAGGGAATTTTTGAGTCCAAGATGGCCGCCGATGACGTCATCCAAGATGGCCGCCGGATCTTGGATCCTGCGCCTGTCCCAGAATCGGCTATATCCATCTACTTATATATATTTCCTTTGGGGCTTTATAAAAGATCGTGTCTACGTTTCGCCGCAATCTAATGATTTGCCAGAGTTGAGCCACAGAATTGAAGAGGCTATTGCTTCCGTTACTCCTAATGTGTTAACCAAAGTGTGGGAAGAATTGGGATTAGGTTGGATTGTGCCGTACAACTAAAAGTGCACATATTGAACATTTGTAAAAAAAAAAATTTAGTTTACCTACAATTTAATGTATTATTTGTTGTAAATATACGATTGTATCTGGGACATTCTTTCATGGTCACCCTGTATTTTGAAGACAAATATTTGACAGTGTGACAAGGCCTCAAGGCGTTGGACTCGCAGTCCAGAGGACTATCCCCTCCTGGCTAGCATCCGTTTACACAATTATCTGTTTTTCCGGGTCCAGGCGTGCCAGCAAATGACATTGTTGGAATCTGCGCTTCAGTTCCTCGATTCCATTTGCATGTCCGCGGTCCATCGGTACGGCTTCTTCGGCGACAGCTACAAGAAACTAACAAATAACATATAACAGATAATTTAGTTACGTACTTGCACCTCTGGTACCATCATGAGAGAATTGCTGGCTGGAACAAAGAATGTTAACAAAATCTTGCATATTTGCAATCTGAAGTACATTTGCTGTTCATGTCCCAGCATGCCTGCTCCGTGGCTACCTCGCTGCCGACGAGGTCACACACACTCACATTCACACTCACACTCACACTCACGCCCGGTAACCATCATGTCCTTCGCCCGTTATGATCTACGTCTACTATTATAGCCCTCTCTCCACCTCGGTATGTAACAAGCCTTGGAACAAACACACTACCGAACAATGTCGGGCGGCTCCAAGATCTGTGTGTGAAAACCAGGCTTGTCACAGCAGTACTTTAGACGGCAGACGGTATGCACAGTATGAATAATGTATCTCTTCAACGCACATGGTACCAACATTATGACAGTCAGGGGCGGAAATCTATAGGATTCGCAAATCGCCCGCGGAAATATCCAGGGGCAGGGGGGGTTGTTTATGAGAGTTTTACATGTGGGGTTAACCAACACAAGACATCTTTAGATACTATGATTCTATGTTGTATGCCCGCATATGTTGACCTGCATGCATGCAATAAAAGCAGAAGAATTTAATAAAATATGTAGAAATGTTTTCATAAAGCATAGTTTGGACATCAAACCCGTTTCACAGTCACGATGTTGCTAGGGCAAGCGGACTCCCCCCCCCCCCCCTAGTGAGGGGCTTCTTAGTTCCAGGGGGCCTCTCCACCCCTTCCCGCAATCTACGCCTATTATGGCGATGGGATATTTTATTTCTCCCTAAAAATATTTATGTTATGGGGGAAATTTAAAAACTCGAATGATTCAAATTTCTTAAAAATTTGTTAATAGTTTTTAACACCGCACAATACAACACAGTTATTTAACAATTTATTTATCTTTATAATATGCTGTCCGGTGTTAAGTCTCTTGTTTTTTTCCCCCTTGTACATGAGGTCGAAATTCTGTCAAGTCATGGCAATTTGAAGGGAAAATACATGCTCCAGTTTGCCATCAACGAAACTATGAAATCATTTCCCCCCCCCCCCCCCCCCCCCTCAGATGGTGTTTCAGTGCACAGTCAAACACAGTATAACAGGGCGTATGCGAAGTTCTGTTTGCAATAAAGAAAGTGGAGAGAGAGGTACGCCATGGTGGAGGCTGGATTTTCTTTATTTTTCTTTCGGAAAATTACAAAAAAGGTAAATTGTTAAAAAAAAAAAAAAAAAAAACAGGGAAAATTGAAATTAAGGTGAGGGAAGTTCAGGAAAATTTTATTACAGATTTGTGGGGACACGCCTGTTAAAATATTTCAACAAATCTATCACCTTTGCCATCAAACATCACAACAAACATTTGTCGAACAGAACAATTGTTTAATTAATTATTTCAAATACCAAAAATAAGTATGATTTCTGCTGTTACGAAGGAACTTTACGGCGATGTTAAGTTTCTTTATTAGTTTTTTTAAAATACTTAACTTAATTTCCCACCTTTTATTTTAATGTTCATCCTTGTTTGTAATCTACTGTGTGTTTTTTAACGTCCACATGTACCCTACTATTCCCGTTGAACTCTGACAGTTGGTTTTAATGGTACTCGCCACGTTGTTCGCGTGTTCCGTCTCGGAAGGAAAACTGCCTCATTACTCATTCCTATCCATTCCTCTTCTCCTATTTCCTGTCTCGCTCTTCCTGCTCGTGTTATTCGTCTGCCGCCATTTCCTCCGTCCGCTCTCTGCTAGTTTCTTGCGCGCGGCTCCGAGCGAGTGAGTAAAAGGCGCCATGCCACGACATGATGTTTTTGCCACTTTCGTTACTTCTTCAGTCCGTCTCAGCTCATATTGCAGTGCAGTCGCTACATCCATACCACCCGGCTTGTTAGCATCAACATTATTATTTTATATGCTATCGATTTTCATAATATATATATCGATATATAATATATCTATATATATTAAGTTACTAGCGGACCCTACAGACGCTCTGTTCAAACGTTTTAAATTCGAAAATTATAAATTAAAAAAAAATAAACTCTAAATTCTATATATATAACTTTTTTAAAGTATAATTATTATAAGTAATTGATATTTTTATTTTATAAATGTTATAATTTATTTTACACATTTGTATTTTTATTTTCAAAGAAACGTTCAATACGTCATAAGTTGCATAGAATAAAATGAGAACTGACAAATTAAAATTGTAGGTTAAGTTGATTGTTGTTGAATGCACGTGTATACATAAATAAAGATCATGAAAAAGCGTAAAAAATATTATATAGATAAAGATAGTATATTTTTAAATTTACTATTTTTTGATCTTTCTAAGACCGTAAAATAGGGTCTTTGGATAGTATTGTTACAGTTTAATACAGTCTAAAAAAATTCAATATTAAACACTAATTATTATTATTTTACAGGAGTAAATATTTGTAGAAGTCATTCACAATTATTAATAATTATGTCCCATGGTAAAACAGAGCCAAAAGTTTAATATTAGAATATACCAAAAAAAATTTAAAAAAGGCTGAAACCAAGTTGGGGTATTTCTGTTACGTTTTCTTAGACGTAAGAATTGAATAACTTCAGATATAGTTTTTAATTAATTACAACAAGAAAATATTTTTCCAAATTTTCCTTTTAAAAAGAAAATATGTTAAGTACATTTTAACATTTTTATTAGGTACATCATTAAGTTTTGTCTAAAGCTTTTGTGCTGTTTGGGTGTATTTGGCAACAGAGCACACTTTGACAAGGAGAGCTCAAATGACAGTTTTTAAAAAATTGGATGAAAAAAGTGAGTACGTAATTCCACTGATGAAAGTGAGTTATGTCACAATATATTAAAATCATTGGGGACACATTTTATTTCATCATCGAAATTGTACGAGTGGTATTTAAAAATATCATTAACTCCAAATGTAATAAATGCATGAAAATCTTACAGTGCTGAAATGATTCATCCTTCACCGTCACGTATCACTGTAAATACGAAATAAAGTTAAAGCTGAAAAAAGGTTTAAACTAGCTGGGCCAAATAATAAACGGTGACATTTGTGACAAGATTTTCAAATCCTGTTTGAGGTTGTTCGTGCGTATTTGTTTGATGGAAGAATTTGAACTCGACTTTTATCGTCGGAACGTTTTCTTTTGACACTGCCTCCCTCGCGAAACGTGAACGGAGACGGAAGTTTGTCCGTGTGGAAGGGCTTCGCACTTGGCTGCCGACATTGCCAGGCGATCCACACGCCGCACCCCGAGTTCAACCAGCCATTTGCTCTACAGCACACGGCCTAGCCTCTAACGCCCGGACATCACGGCTCTACATCACGCCAGCTCATGGCCCCCACGAGGGTGGGGCAGGGAGGGAACCATACATAACATAGAAACACACAACTTAGAACAGTCATAACTTAGAAACCTCGAAAATAATCACGTAACTCTGAACTGTCATAAGTTAGAACGATCATAACTTAGAAACACACAACGTAGAAACACACAAATTATAAACTTCATAACTTAGAACAATCATAACTTAGAAACACACAACTTAGAACAGTCATAACTTAGAAACCTCGAAAATAATCACGTAACTCTGAACTGTCATAAGTTAGAACGATCATAACTTAGAAACACACAACGTAGAAACACACAAATTATAAACTTCATAACTTAGAACAATCATAACTTAGAAACACACAACTTAGAACTGTCATAACTTAGAAACACGTAACGTAGAAACACGTAACGCTGAACCACACAACTTAGAAACGTCATAACTTAGAAACACACAACTTAGAACAGGCATAACTTAGAAGATTCTATCTTGTGTGTTTCTAAGTTGTGACAGCACCATGGAGGGGACCAGGGCTCAGGCCTGTTTATTTTCATCTCAGTGTTTAAAATAAATATACATACTCGCTGTGGTTATTTTAAAGTAAAACAATGGGGTTGTCTGTAAAGTCGGTTTACGGACGATAATTTTACGTGATAACTTCATAAGAAAACATTGAATAAAAATTGGATACTTTTTAATTTTCAAATATTATTTACAGTTTTTTCAAATTTAATCTAAATAATTTGTTTAAATATAATCACGAACAATTAGTTAAAAAAGCCCGCCTTAACCTGTTTGATATTATAGAAGATTTTCTCGCACCGTGGTTGGCCGGTTCTTGCAAGCTCGGCTCAGGCGGAACGTGACAATTTTTCGTGCGTGCAGCCTGTGTTCATCGATTTATTAGATGTTATCACGTCAATAATTTAATAAATAAAGCTTGGTTTGGACTTATAAAATGGTAATCATAATTTTACCCTTTATTTTCAGGTTAAATTACATTATGAAGAGAGTGTAGGTAAGAAATAACCATGCAATTATAATGTAGCACGTGACGGGGGAGGGGTGTCTCCGATCCTGGGTCTAGGGTCCGTGATCGGATGTGGAGGCCATGCGCCAGCTAGCCGATCCAACTGAAAGAGGGAGTATCCTATCCTCCGCCGTGCATTACACTTCTGTTCCCGGCCGCATAAAGAACTCCGTCCGTTAATGCAAATGATTCGAGCGGGACTATAGGCTCCGCAAGCTTGGATTTCTCTACCTTCACGCTGTGATTATGATTTCGAGCTATTTTTATCCCAATTTTTTGTCACGTCCAAGGTACAAAATCATATACCCCAAGACCTGTACCATGTCGCGACCACATGTTTACCAAACAGGCTCCATATCCAGTCTGTGAGCGCCGTGAGGAAATAACTTATTGCTTCACGCGTGACAACTACACCAGTTGCACAAGTGATGGCTAGGGACAAGAAAAAATTCGTGGGTTCAATGACCTCCAGGATGAACTCCATAGTTCTACGTACACTCGGTCAAATGTCATCCACTCATTGGCTGCTGTTTTGTGAGACGTCCCAGCGTATCAGCCTGTGATTCTTAGAAAGCTTTGGTCGGGCGTTTCTCATTGGCCCAGAGTCATCCAGGTGAGTTGTGAGCCAATGGCAAAAGCAGCACTGAGGTATAACTAGTTGTATTTGAGCCTATCGCGAAATAAATTCGCTTATTTTTCCGGTCTCTAGTGATGGCTAAACAAAGAGACGTAGCACGGGAGCTTTATTGCAAGCTTGAGAGGCCTTCTCCTCCTTAAACCGAAGTGTGATGATGCGCGCAAGAGGACTTGTGTTTCGGGCCCCGCTCGCGCCGACTGCCCCGGACGGCAGTCAGGCCGGAACTGGAGGGAAGGTTTGTTGTGCTGGAAGGAAGGTTGGTAGTGCCGGGATTCCAGAAGACCCGAGTCCCCGGAGCTGAGCGGCGAGGGACACACACCCGCACACACACGCACACCCACACACGCCTGGTGGGGGTGGGGGGAGCGTCTGCGAATCAATACCCGGGGAGGCGAGGGCCGGTCTTTGACGGCCTTGGAGGCTCGGGAGGTCGCTTTAACAACCTCTGACATCCCGAACTGGGCTTTGGTCGGGTCGTTACCACAACGCCGAACGTACAATAACGCCGAAAACCATAACGCCGAAATGCCAAATTGACCACAACGCCGACAGCTAGAAAACTGCTGTGTACTACAACGCCGAATCACCACAACGCCGAAATACATTAACCCCGAAAAATGTCATTGCAAGACTGCCACAAAGGTTAGGTTTAGGTAAGGTTAGCACACAAATTCATTCAGTTGTTTTTCATTTTGCTCCTGTGCCCCCCCCCCCTTTCCCCGCGGCAACATTTTTCGGCGTTACTGTATTTCGGCGTTTTGGTGCACAGCAGTTTTCTAGCTGTCGGCGTTGCGGTCAATTTGACATTCGGCGTTATTGTACGTTCGGCGTTGTGGTAACGACCCGACGTGCCCGTACTCACCGCCGTGTAGTTTGTGGGTGTTTCGTGGGTTAGCAGGGTTTATATTTCAGGCACGTCTGGACTGTCAAGTTCACCAATCACAGCCCACACGCCCGGAATGACCCGACCAAAACAGGGCCAATGGGCTTCTCTTGCAGACGGCCTCCAATCACAAAGAAACAATCGTCAGGGAGCGGCATAAAACAAATACCTTAATTAATTGCAGTATAGCTATAGATCGATAGATCGGATTATTAAAAAATATATATATACATGCCGCTATTTCTGTATTTGTATTTGTTTTTCAGAAGTAATAGAATCATTTCCCTCGTACAGTAACCGCAGCAGCGCTGGGAATTACTAATTGCGGCACAGACCTTTCAAACATACAAACAGAAATTTCTTATAAATTATTTTTTATACAGGATGTTTTACAAACACCACCGGTAACGCCCGATAGGTGGTCCCTTACGTAAAATTAAGATGAGAATATTGTTAAAACTTTCAACATAAAGTGATTATTAAGGTAGTTATCCTCCGATAAAACTATGATAGTGGAAATATATGGTTTTTTGAATGGAACATCGATAAATTCTTGCAGCTAAGCGACAAATCTGTGATTAATGTTCCTTATACGAACTATAGGTAACACATCGTGCAAACATGATGGATAATGTCATTCTCCTTAATTAGTAAAATGGGTGTGCCTTAGTGCTGTGAAATTATGTGCAAAAATATTTAAATATCAGCTTACAGAATAAACAATAACCGTGTAGGATCTACGGGTGACACACACACACACATACTTGTCTCCTTCGCGCAAGGATACTAAAAGGGCAGTAGGGTGGGCAATTATTTGATTTTAATGGTCAATAAAGTCCTCACTGTATGTCGGAGGGCTGACAAACCGAAGTACACCTATATGTCCGGGGTGGAACTTTAACCAACGTGAAACACGTCAAGTCCACCGTTATGGCAATAGATTGCCCCTATGCCTTAGCTACTCGATAAGTAGAGATTGGAAAAATTCGCGGTTTCAATGACCTCTAGGATAGACTTCATGATACTCTATGTACTGGGACAAATTGCACCTGCTCATTGGATACTGACTCGTGACACGCGTCAACTGGGACGCTTGTGATTTGTGTTGAAGGTTTTTCATTGGCTTAGAGTCCTTCAGATAAACGGTGGTCCAATCGCTGACTCAGCATAAAGATGTACGAGTTTGGAGTCTAGCCTATCGCGAAATGAACCCGCGAATTTTTCCGGTCTCTACCGATAAGATAGTGTTCTTTGAACGGTATTTGCAATCAGAATATTGATTCAGATGTAGTTTTGGACATACGTCATTGTAGATTGCACTATTTGGCATAAGAAACCTCCATAACAGACAAGAAAGACATGTATGCAAAACACAGAAAACAAACAAAAAAAAAAGGCCCGATGTACAACAAATTAAAAACATAGCGCATAATATTCCGTGAAAGGAATTAGTCGAGAAATTATTGCAGCACAGACGGACACAGAGGGCTAGCAGCGACGAGGAAGTAGTAACAAGAACAGTAAATGAAGACAACGTTGGGTTATTATGTTTGTCGTTGTGCTGTCCACTTGCTGTGTTTATCAGCCACGCGCGGGATGAGTAGCCAACCCAGCTCTCTCCAGGGGCGATGCGGACTGGCTCTAGATGGGGGTCTCTGACCTTATCAATGCTATTACTGTGCGCGTTTGTGTTAGTGCGTTACGTATAACTAGGGACCGGAAAAATTCGCGGTTTCAATAGCCTTCAGGACAGACTGCACATTCCCCTGTACACTTGGGCAAATAACGCCAGTTCATTGGCTGCTTACTTGTGAGTCGTCTCAGCTGGGTTGTCTGTGATTCTAGCCTCCTTTGGTTGAGGGTTTATAATTGGTTGAGATTCGTACAGATGAACAGTAAGCCAATAGCAAAATCATCTAAAAGGTATATGTATTTGACTTCTAGCCTATCGCCGAATGAATCCGCGAATTTTTCCGGTCTCTACGTATAACTAGAGACCCGGAAATTTCGCGGATTCTTCTGGCCTCAGGATAGAATTCAAAGTTATAAGTGTGCTCGACCCATGTTTACTTTCACATTGGTTGATTTCTTAGCGAGAACATTTTTATCCTTGTTATTTGGCACTACCTGATTCGCTTACTTCTCTCCTAGCTGGGCATCATTGGCTCACGGTCGTAGAGGGGCGTGTCCAGATAACTGCGGTGCAATCATGAACACAGTGCGACAGTGTGGAGGTTTGCATTTTAGCTTGCGACTAAATGAATCCGCGAAATTTACGGGTCTCTACGTATAACCGATGGAGATACGATAATTGTCATAGAAACAAAACTTGTAGATCTCGCCAAATCCAATACTGTTGGTCAGGGTTGGCTGGTTAAAACCACGATTGTTTAAACCATGGTTTTAATCAAGTTTTTTTTTTAAAAAAATAGAATTTCTTAACAAATTTTAATGAAAGGTCTTTTTCCACTCTAATAAAAACAATAGTTTGCTCATTAATGTTTCTTTGTGATTTACGGGAACAAATAATTTTATACTTTTCAAGATCTTATCATTTAAAGTATCTGAATAAGTTGCACACTATACCCAGCTAAATACTCCCATAAAATAAAATAAATTAGTTAGTTTTAGTGAAAAGTAAAAAAAAGGAAATAAAGTTATTATTAAAAAAATTCAAAAATATGGGAAATCCCTGAAAAAAATGTAAATCACCTTTCTGTGGGAAACACCCATTCTACAGAGAATCATCTTCCTGTGGGGAAATTCCCTTTTTTTGGTTAAGTCCCAGTGAAATGTGCAGCTTTGCTGAACTTAAGTTCTTTGATGTTATAACTTTTGTGGTTCAACATGAGTGGCAGAAAGTGGGATGTTTTATGGATGTCATTTGAACAAACTTAAAACAAAATTAGCTATCGTAATAAAGAAAGCTGGTTAAAAAAAATGGTAAACAAAATTATAATTTTTTTCCAACCTTCAGTGTTGGTGCAATTCGTTTTTATTGCCGAGCGAACAAAGTTTGATCAGGCTGCGACTGGGACGTTGCAAGTATTGTTGCTGACGGCTGCGGCCCGAGCCGCCCCGTGGACTTACGCCCCTCGGCCACTGTCCGAGCGCGAGGACAAACACAGTGTTTGTCGTCCGCTTCTGCTGCCAAACAGTTTCCTGTTTATTTATTTGAAATAATTTCATGGGCATGCGCCTTTGCCTGTGTGCACTGGCTATCGTAGAAAAACCTCACGAATGGACAACAAAGTTGAATACACAATAACACGGAATAGGCTACAAGTCAATGTGAGGTGATGTCAAATGTTACATGCCTAGACATCAAATTTGACCTTATCTCTAGAGACTGGAAAAATTCACGAGTTCGATGACCTCTAGGATATAGACTCCACAATCCCCTACACACTCAGGCAAATGCCACCTGCTATTTGGCTACTGACTCGTGATACCTGTCAAATGGGACGCTTGCGAGTCGATACTTTTTTGGTTGAAGGTTTTTAATTGGCTCAAAGTCCTTTAAATAAACTGTGAGTCAATCACAGAAGCAATATAAAGATACAGTTGTTTGGATTATAGCATATCGCGAATTTTTCCGGTCTCTACTTATCTCCTTCAAAATACTCTCCTTGCCTGGCGATGCTTGGAAGCATTTCTGGAAGGTTTATCGGAAGGGCCTTCTGCTGCTCCAATATGGCCCTCTCGATTTCGGGTATTGTGTCCAAACGTTTTCCCTTTAGCACGATCCATTTCGCAAACAAAACTTAAATTCAACGCCGTTGTTCGAAAACCATGATTAAAGATACGGAAATGTCGAGCATTCGTGTAGTCGCAAGTTAGAATGCAAACCTTCAACCTCGCGCTCTGTTTTCATTGATCGGACAAGCCCCTCTACGACAGTGAGCCAACGATGCCCAGCTAGGAGAGAAGTAAGCGAATCAGGTAGTGCCAATCGTTAGAGACCGGAAAAATTCGCGAATTCATTTCGCGATAGGCTAAAATACAAATAGTTATACCTCAGTGCTGCCTATGCTATTGGCTCACAACTCACCTGGATGACTCTGTGCCAATGAGAAACACCCGACCAAAGCTTTATCGAATCACAGGCTGCTACGTTGGGACGTCTCACAAGACAGCAGCCATTGAGTGGGTGACATTTGACCGAGTGTACGTAGAACTATGGAGTTCATCCTACAGGTCATTGAACCCGCGAATTTTTCCGGTCTCAACCAATTGTCAAGTATAAAAATGTTCTCGGTAAGAAATCAACCAATGGGAAAGAAAACATGGTTTGAAGACACCAATGACTTTGAATTCTATCCTGAGGCCGGACGAATCCGCGAAATTGTTGGGTCTCTATCCATGATGCGTGACAGACACGGTAAACACTACCTCACTCTTCCGGTCTTGGAAGCCGAGTGACGAGTCACAACTTGTCCAGACTTGACACCGACTATCTCAGCGGATCAGGCATCGTGCTTATTACTTCAAATAGATGTAGCGCCAGTAGTTGCCACTATAAAATTTCAATCACCGTATTTTTTGATAACACCTCGTATGCTGATTCAAACAAGAAACTTAATATAATCACGCAAATGTCGAGAATTTAAATTAAATAATTCATCTGTACATAAGCTGCGGTATTCTTAATTAAAAACTAAGTTGGTTAGGTTTAATTCCCCGTAAGCCCTGCCTAAATCGTTCAAAGAGACCGGAAACAAATTGCTGTTTCATTTCGCAATAGGTTGAAATCCAAAACATTTTAAGTTTGGCCTGCTTTTACTACTGGAATAACAAATATGCGGACCTTTCTGAGCCTGTTAGCATAGCCAATAAGCGGGATACATTTTCTCTTGTATTTAGAGTACAGTTGAGTTTATCCTAGAGGTCACTGTACTCTCTAGTTTTTCCAGTATTTAATCTTCTTACATACGTACCATATTATTTCAGTCGACCTAAGTTCACACAGAAAAATACTTACTTGGCGTGATAAAAAACTAACTTTTATTTTGTAAGCAAATAATATAAATAAAATAAAATGACTGGAGTGATATTATAATTTGGTTGAGTATAAATTCAATCGAATAAAAAAAATACTCAGTATTCAATGTTAATATAAACATGTGAATAAATTAATTATTTAATTTAGTAAAATAATAGAGATAAATTTTATTGATACAAAAAATAATAAATTAGCTGAATATTTATTCTAATTTATTAATTTTAATAATTTATTAAATAATTTAATAGATTAAAATTCAAATCAGTTATACATACGGGAAAATAAACTCAATTATATAAATTCTCTTGATAAAACACTTGATATAAGTATATAAACACAATTTCTGTCACTAATATTCACAATCAATAAATATTTTTAATTATATGGACCAGTTTTCAAATAACAATCACTAAAGTATAAGTTTTGAAAGTACATAGAGGCCTGTCATTTTTATTCGTATGTAGTAATTTTTTTTCATCCTGTGAAAATTTTCTTGCTTGGTTCGCGCGCATCGTTAAAATTCACTGTCTTCATTTTTTTTTCCCCGTAACGCGCCTCGGTGAAATAATTAGTTTTGATGTTGGGCACTTTACTATATAACTAGAGACCGGAAAAATTCGCTGATTCATTTCACGATATGTTAGAATCCAAACAACTGTATCTTTATATTGCTTCTGTGATTGACTCACAGTTTATCTGAAGGACTGAGCCAATGGAAAACCTTCAACCAAAAAAGTATCGAATCGCAAGCGTCCCAGTTGACAGGTGTCACGAGTCAATAGCCAATGAGCTGGTGGCATTTGCCTGAGTGTGTAGGGTATTGTGGAGTCTATCCTAGATGTCATCGAAAGCGTGAATTTTTCCAGTCTATATATAACTAGAGACCGGAAAAATTCGCGGATTCATTCGGCGATAGGCTAGAAGTCAAATACACATACCTTTTAGATGATTTTGCTATTGGCTTACTGTTCATCTGGACGAATCTCAACCAATTATAAACCTCCAACCAAAGAAGGATCGAATCACAGACAAACCAGCTGAGACGACTCACAAGTCAGCAGCCAATGAACTGGCGTTATTTGCCCGAGTGTACAGGGAATGTGCAGTCTATACTGAAGGCTATTGAAACCGCGAATTTTTCCGGTCTCTATATATAACTGTTCCTGTTTGTGACGGTATACTGTCGGTGGTGTGCAAGTTCAGCCGCTGCCTCCATGCCGCCGCACAGAACAGATGTGAGATGTCCCTGCTGGTGTTCCCGAGACTCCGTGTCTCGTGGAGGGCTCTACAGTTGCCCCCCCCCCCCCCCCGACACGTGTCTGTCCCGGGGGAGCTCTGGAGAGACGCCAGGCCCTGCTAGTTACCGCAGCTGGAGAGCGCTGGAGTCGTTCCGCGGTCTGGAGGGTGTCGCCTCGGGCACGTGCGCGGACTCTTCGTCACTGCGTCCTCCTCGTCCTCCTCGTCCAGAGACGTCTCTGTCCCAAGTAGAGACCGGGAAAAAATTCGCGGACTCGTTTCGAGATTGGCTGGAATCCAAACTCGTTTACCTCCATGCTGCTTCTGTGATTGGATCACAGTTCACGCTGATGAACTATGACGTAGGGACACCTGTATTTCGCCATTTAATTTCATGTCAAGGTATTTTTCACAAAACACTGTACCTTTTTCTAAGAGTCATGGCTAGAGACCTGCAAAATTCGCGGTTTCGATGGCCTTCAGGGTAGACTGCACATACCCCTGTACACTCGGGCAAATAACCCAAGTTCATTGGCTGCCGACTTGTAAGTCGTCTCAGCTGGTTTGTCTGTGATTCGATCCTTCTTTGGTTGAGGGTTTATAATTAGTTGATATTCGTACAGATGAACAGTAAGCCAATAGCAAAATTATCTAAGAGGTATATGTGTTTTGACTTCTAGCCTATCGTCGAATGAATCCGCAAATTTTTCCGGTCTCTACTGGTTACAAATCTTCCAGGGCATCTTCTAGAATTCACAGACATTTTCGCAAATTTACCGGTGCTGAGTTTAATTTCTTCAAACATCAACTCTTAAGAATTTTCATGGAATGTTAACACAACCTTGGGAAACTTTTTAAGTCTACAGCAAGCGTACTCTTATGCATTTGTTTTGCTTAAGTGTTTATATTGTTTTCTACAAGAAATTTTTCTTTTTACTTGGATTTTTCGTTGAAAATGTGTGTAGTGAAAATTTGTGAAAATTTCGTGTAGTGTGTTCAGATAAACTCTGACCCAACAGAGACCCAGCAGATCGCGGTACGTTTTGGCCACAGACCAGACTCCACAGTTCGTGTGTGGCTAGGGCAGTGATTTTTCCTGAAATGATTCCGAGACAAGCCGTCGCCTAAACGCTGTGGAACCACCTGCGTAGCGCGATTGGTTGAGATCCTCGCTGCCGGTACACCAATCACAGCCATCCAGTGAGGAAGCGAGCGCGTTGTGAATGGCCCGGTAGTGGCTTCTCTTGTAGACGGCCGCCAATCACGAGGAACTAACGAACATACTACTGACGGCGGATGTACCGTTTGGCAGTCTAGCCAGCGGCCAGGTTGTTGCCTCTGTTTTTTTTACGTGAATACGTCTTTAAAATTGCTTCCATAGTGGTAGGCAATTCAAAAAAACGAATGATAACAAAATTGGGGGATACAGTTTGGTGTTACAGCTACATATCAATCATCTCCATCCAAAATTTAATCACACCACTGGATAGCTAAAGGATCAAAGAATTCGTTACGCTAAGTGAGGACTGTGACGCATTTTGAAGGTCATTTTTGCTGCGTTTCGAGATTTCCACTTTTGACTCGGAGAAGCTACGACGTTCGTTCGAGTTTCAATCGTCAGCTCTCGTCAAAATCTATCGATTGCATGTATAAATAATTAGTGTAAAATAGCTACAGTGAATATATATATGTGTGTGTGTTGTTAAAATGAAAAAATAGCGTATTTCGTATTTTTGTATGGAAAATAGTACCTGTTACGTACACGTATCACGCACAACATACGGCCGTGTCCATGACACATCTTTTGGTTGAAGAACGTGGAGGTGCCCGCGCACACAGACCCCGGCCAGACACGGTGCGTGTCATTTGACCCAAAATTCATATCTCCTAAAAGTCACTTGACCTAAAATTTAAAATAATCCTTCAGTCATTTGACCTAAAAGTCATTTGACCTAAAAGTCATTTGCCCTAAAAGTCATATCTCCTAAACGTCACTTGGCCTAAAAGTCACTTGGCCTAAAAGTCATTTGCCCTAAAAGTCATATCTACTAAACGTCACTTTCCCTAAAAGTCAATTCGCCTAAAAGTCTGTTGCTCTACTAGTCATTTGACCTAAGGCATTCAGCCGAAATTCATTTTAGGTCGAATGACTTTAGGGCAAGTGGAGTGTGCCAGACAACCTGGGCCGTGCCCGGCCTCGCGACTATAAACAACGGGCCCGATGTGGATCGCTCGCTCCCGGGGACTCCCTCCGAGGAGGGCGACCCTTTGTTTGGTTTCCTCCGGCTTCCTTATCACCTCTTGTCGTTCTTCACCGCGACCGGCGCGCCGTATCGCCCTATCGCGACGGCTGGAAGGTCTTAAACCACCCCGCGCCAGGCATCTAACTAAATTCCACCCCGGGGGAAACTATTTCACTCGCGGCCCGCACAGGGGCCCTGGGACTTTCCTCCGGCTGGATGGCAGGGTTTATGGCCTCTCTCTCTCTCTCTCTCTCTCTCTCTCTCTCTGTCTGTAGGGGTTTTATAGTCGGCGCCATTCTCCGCAGGGGTCGGCTCCATAACCATTTACCCGCTCCCCCCCCCCCCCTTTTCATTCTACTTGGGTTCCTCTTTTTAACTGTAACGTGATTTACCGCCGCATGGTGATTCTGCAGCCTCCAGGCTCCTGCGACGGCGTGACCGTCTGGTCGGCCATCGCACCCCCTCCCCCCCCCCCGTCTCACGCCATTTTGGATTCGGTAGTTTCCCCTCCCCTCCCCTCCCTGATCTATACTTAACGTTATAAGTAGGGACCGGAAAAATTCGCGGGTTCAATGACCTGCAGGATGAACTCCACAGTTCTACGTACACTCGGTCAAATGCCACCCACTCATTGGATGCTGTATTGTGAGGCGTCCCAACGTAGCAGCCTGTGATTCGATAAAGCTTTGGTTGGGTATTTCTCATTAGCCCAGAGTCATCCAGATGAGTGGTGAGCCAATAGCAGAGGCAGCACTGAGGTATAACTATTTGTATTTTAGCCTATCGCGAAATGAATTCGCGATTTTTTTCCGGTCTCTAGCCATGGGAAATGAATAGAGACCAGAAAAATTCACGGTTTCATTTCGCGATAGGTTAGAATCCAAATGTGTTTAACCTTTTGCTGCTTCAGTGATTGGACCACAGGTTGTCTGTAGGAATCAGAGCGAATGAATAATCCTGAACGAAAGAAGTATCGAATCAAAAGCATTCTAGTTAATAGTTGTCACGAGTCAGTAGCCAATGAGTAGGGGCAGTCATTTTTCGCGAATAAACCTGAACGCCTATTAGACTGCAACAATATATATCTGCACCAACAGTTTATTCCTTCTGACTGGCGGCCGTCTGCGAGAGAAGTCGATGCCTTATTTGATCGAACCACTCAGGACGCGTTTGCTTCCGCACTGACTTACTGTGATTGGTGTTTTAACAATCGACATGTGCCTGAAAGAAACTCACCCAATCACGGAACACAGACGATGCTACAGTGTTTTAACTTTCAGCTGGCCTCGGTTTCTTTTCGCGAAATATGCATGGCCCTACCAATGAGCATATGTAATTTGTCCGAGTGCACAGAGGATCTTGGAGTCTATCCTGTATAGGTCATTGAATTCGCGAATTTTTCCGGTCCCTAGAAATGAAGCAAATGATAACGACACAGGGTGTGTGTCGCGGGATAGGCAAGGGGTGGGGGGAGGGAGACCTAGCAGAAGCACCCGCGGGGGACGATGTCAGACGGCATCGCCCTGTCGTCCGTCGATAACGTCGTTCACTCAATTTCCGTTGCCTTCCTCCGCTACCCCCTCCCTCCATGGACCCTGCCCTCGGGCAGGGACCGCGCGGAAGAGGAAATGGCCGGGATAATTAGGAGCGACGTGATAGGCTCCCGTCCCGCCGCCGCTGCGTCTCTATTGGCTGCGTGGCGCTTCACGCTGCCATGCCCCGGAGCGCGGTACCTGCGCCCTTTTATTCTCAGCGGAAACGAACATTCATCGTCATTAGCACGGGACCGGGGAAAAAGCCCGTTATTTTTCTGGTGCCAGGCGCGTGTTCGTTGGCTGCCTTCTGCACGGAAAGCACGTGATTGGTAGAGACCGGAAAAATTCGTGATTTCAAATCCCTAAAGGATACACTCCACAATCCCCTACACACTCGGGCAAATGCCACCTGCTCATTGGCTACTGACTCGTGACACCTGTCAACTGGGACGCTTGCGATTCTATACTCTTTTGGTTGAAGGTTCTTCATCGGCTCAAAGTCCGTCAGATAAACTGTGGCCCAATCACTGAAGCAAAATAATGTCAAAAGTATTTGGACTCTATCCTATCGTGAAATGAACCCGCGAAATTTTCCGGTCTCTAGTGTTCAGTAATGTTTTTTTCCGGTTTGATTCCCTCCAGGGCGAGTCGGTATACCGAAGGTCCGACGAGAACGACATTCAAATGTACAGTGCCACGCAATCTAGCTTGTCTGCAAGTAGTATCGCGAAGCTCGCAGGTCTGGTCTCAAGCACGAGCTCTCACGGATTATGCGGTAGCGAAATATACTTGCAGTGCGTATATAGTTCCTCTTCTGTGTATAGAGGCATGCATTTTTTTCGACGTGACAACGTCTAATAAATCTATGAACGCCGGCCGCACGCACGAAAAAGGATGACTCATTGTCCCGTTACGCACATTGTCCCGTTAAGCTTTGTCCCGTTACGCTCATTGTACGCTTGCGCCGCATCTATCTCTCTTCCACTCGATTGGAACAACCATCGATTTGACTTTTTCGAGGCACATTAAACTTGAAAAACTCCCATTCGTTTCCTACTTTTCCTATCATCGTCCTATCCATAACATAATAACAGATTGGAAGAAGTTAAATAGCAAACATGTATAAAAGTTATAGTTAAAATAATCTCTTCGTTAAAGTAATAAACATATTTGAATTAATGCGTGCAAATAAAATAAAATTTATCAATTAAATTGTAGATTTCATTTCACTCCTTTGTATCCATACAAAATAGTGATAATTCAATAAAAATGATTCAATTTTATTCATAAAAGTATGCAATCATTTCATGAATGTTTTGTTATGACGTTGTCACGTTAAACTATCGTCCGTAAACCGATTTTACAGACAACCAATTTTTTTTCTTCGAAATAATGTTTGCTCGTTAGACTGCATTTTGGTACGTCTGGGGCTACATTTCGCGAAAAGATACCGAGACTAGATGATAGTTAAAAAACTGTAGCACCGTCGGTGTTTCTTGATCGGATGAGTTTGTCTCAGGAGTCATGTCTACTGTTACAACACCAATCACAGTAATTCAGTGCGGAAGCAAACTCGTCCTGATTGGCTCGGTCAAATAAGGTAACGACTTCTCTCGCAGACGGCCGCCAATCACAAGGAATAAACCGCTGCTGCGGGTGTATATTGTTGCAGTCTAATAGGCGTTCAGATCTTTTCGCGAAAAATGCCTGCCCCTACGTATCAGCCTAGTCAACAGCGAACAGGATCCTATAACTAGGGACACCTGTATTTCGCGAATACATTTCGTGTCAAGGTATTCTCCTGTGGTTATTGGCTGAGGTCGGTGAGAGGTGTCGTCCCGCTCTTGACGGGGCCAATGAGAATGTGGTCACCGTACTGCTGCACCCTCACAATTTGAAATACGGAAACATCCGACCTCGGCGTATTATTAAATGTTTTTTTTTCTTTTTTTTCCCGGAAACAGACATCACTCTGATAACTTAAGCAGTTGTTTTTTTTTTTTTGCTGAGGCTTTGCACACCGTGTGTGTGTGCCCAGATGGGCGGGGGCCTTTTGAGGCCATGTTTGAAAATAAAACCGCAAGGTGTGGAACATTATTGTGCCAACGCTAATGGCGGGGTGAGGAGTTCCTGGTGTCTGTGGTCGTGTGCTCCGTGCCGAGTCGAGGCGCTTCCTGCTGTTCCTCCCGTTCCCTTCACACCCTCCCGCGCGAGTGCCCTGTCGTGTAGCGGGCGGAAGCGTGGCTCGCTGCGCCGGTTCCGGTGCGACCTTCAACGTGGTCCACACTCCGTCCACATTCCGTCCACATTCAGTCCACACTCAGTCCACACTCAGTCCACATTCAGTCTACATTCAGTCCACACTCAGTCCACATTCGGTCTACACTCGGTCCACACTCGGTCCACACTCGGTCCACACTCAGTCCACACTCAGTCCACATTCAGTCTACATTCGCTCCACACTCAGTCCACATTCAGTCCACATTCAGTCTACACTCGGTCCACACTCGGTCCACACTCGGTCCACACTCGGTCCACACTCGGTCCACACTCAGTCCTCACTCAGTCCTCACTCAGTCCACACTAAGTCCTCACTCAGTCCACATTCCGTCCACATTCAGTCCACATTCAGTCCACACTCAGTCCACACTCAGTCCACATTCAGTCTACATTCAGTCCACACTCAGTCCACATTCAGTCCACATTCAGTCTACATGCAGTCCACATTCAGTCTACACTCGGTCTACACTCGGTCCACACTCGGTCCACACTCAGTCCACACTCAGTCCTCACTCAGTCCACACTAGTCCTCACTCAGTCCACACTCAGTCCTCACTCAGTCCACACTAGTCCTCACTCAGTCCACACTCAGTCCACATTCAGTCTACATTCAGTCCACATTCAGTCCACATTCAGTCTACATTCAGTCCACATTCAGTCCACATTCAGTCCACATTCAGTCCACATTCAGTCCACACTCAGTCCACATTCAGTCCACATTCAGTCCACATTCAGTCTACACTCGGTCCACACTCGGTCCACACTCACTCCACACTGAGTCCACATTCAGTTCACACCGCTCCAACCCCACGTGGTTCTTTCCGACGCTCACATTGAAGGCTGTTTGCCTACGCTTCTTGTGAACACCGGCAGTATAATCTACGGAAACGAGGGTTGGCTGATTTAAACCATGTCCTTAACCATACGTGGTTATTATTTTAAAAAAAAATGTGCGCGTTAGAAGTTACTCTTACGTGGCGTGATAAAAATAAACTAAATTTAATTTTGCATGCAACTTAATAGAAATAAAATAATGAAAGGACTGGAGTGATACTATAAATTACGGTTAGTAAAGTATAAATACATTTAAATACAATTTTTAAATATAAATACGCAGCATTCAGTATTAATATAAACACACATATAAAATTAATTATTTAACTAAATAAAATAATCAGAATAAATTTTAGTTAATAATGAAAATTAATAAATGTGCTGAATAATTTATTCTAATTTATTCATGTTAATTATTTATTAAATGTAATAATTTATGATTTAAATAAATTATACATAAGGGATCATTACCTCATCAAACACTGCCATGAAAATGGCCAGGAGACTACTAAACCTTCCACAGACACTCCCTGCCAGCGACAATGGAAGCTTACAAGCAACCAGACATCGTTATACATACCTAATGGAACATAACCTCACATATAAATAAACTTGAAAAGTTTATAAACATAATTTATATTACTAATATTCAAAATAAAAATATATTTAATGATATGGACCAGTATTCAAAATCAAGCACTAACGTACAAGATTTAAAAACACATGTATAATTTTATTTGTATGTAACTTTTTTTTCATCCTGTGAAAATTTCGTTGAATGGTGCGCGCCCTTGGTAAAAATTCAGTATCATCATTATTCCATAACATGTGTAAAAATTATAAGTTCAAAAAAATTGTTTCCCTAATTTTTTTAAAAAATTAGACAAAATTAGTTTTTAAGGAAAGATCTACGTCATATCCATCAACACCAAAAGTTTGATCATTAACGTTTCTTATGGTTAACAGGTACAGAAATAAATAGTAATCAAGAGCTTATCATTTAAATTATCTGAGTGGGGAGCAAAACTCCCGGAGCCCCAGTTGAGTTCCGAAATTTTTTTTAATGCTCGTGTGTACCCCGATGGTAGGACACAATTACAATTCTATTGCTAATAAAATTCATTGAACCTTAAAAGTTACGTAATTTTTTTTCCAGATCACGTTTACAGTTATGGCAACGTTAGCTTTGTCTTTATATATTTTTTATTTAATTGTGGGGTTTTTAAAAATTGTACGTTGAGTAATGAGGAGATGTCCCGAAAAAATTATTTGCCACTGGGCTTTTAGTTTATCCCAAATACCGTGCCTTTAGGTGTCCAGACTGTTCGATGACACACTTAAGGGGCCCGCCTCGTCAGGGGTGTATGTGTGATAGTGAGGCGGGATGATAAATGCGACGCTCGATGGCATTTCTAGCGCGGTATCGCCTCTAAGCACAAGGCTCTGAACTGGCGCGCAGCCTTCTCGTCGTCAATGGATAACTGTGAAATTTGAGCGGTGACCGTATTTTTATATTACGGGGAAATGAAGATAAAGGTGTAATGCAAGTCCCTTAAGTGCTTTCAAAAATCTGTACCACTTGTTTTACACCTAAAAATTACTCTGAAAACATGCGTTTGAGCCATTTTAACTCTTCTAGAAATACAGTTTAAAAACATGATCCAAAATTAAAAGTACTTTTCGGGCCTCAGCGAACTCTTAAATGCTTTTCGTAAACATACCCCACTCTGATATCTCGAGTAGTTTTGAAATCGCGTTGTTTTTCCTGAAGCTCTGCGCACCCTATGTGTGCCTGGGTAGGCGGAGCCCTTAAGCCACGACACACATTTAATAATGAGTTATCCGTGGCCAATGCTCGGCTGGGGAAAGTTGAAACTGTTCCTCTTGCCTGGTGTTTGTGTCTGCCTCGCACGATGGCGGTCTGGTCGGGTGGGGATCAGCCAGCCGCGCGCGACCTGCTGACCGGACGGCAGTGACGTCACTTGCCGTGGGAACGTCGCGGTTGCAGAACACCCAGCCTCGGCGAAGCTCGCCGGCGCATTCCACCGCGCGACTCAACTGCCGTGGTTCCATCGGCGACGTGGGCTTTGCGTGTGTTGCGCTCTCAACTAGAATAATTAGCTCACGAACACCCCCCCCCCCCCCAGCAGAACTGACTCAAGTTATTATTCCGATAGCTCTGTTGTATTCGTCGTTTCTGGGTCACAAAGCTTCTCGCCGTATATTCACCACACGAAGTTTCGGCTCTGTGAAAGCTTCACGCACGTGTTCTTCATTATCTTCGTTCCTAGCTGAAGTACCCGACGTACGTGTTCTTGGGGAAGCACCACAACGCCGAAATACCAAATTGACCACAACGCCGAAATGCCAAATTGACCACAACGCCGGCAGCTAGAAAACTGCTGTGTACCTCAACGCCGAAATACACTAACGCCGAAAAATGTCATTGCAGGACTGCCACAAAGGTTAGGTTAGACTAGGTTAGGTTAGGTTAGACTAGGTTAGGTTAGACTAGGTTAGGTTAGACTAGGTTAGGTTAGACTAGGTTAGGTTAGACTAGGTTAGGTTAGACTAGGTTAGGTTAGACTAGGTTAGGCTAGGATAGGTTATATTACGCTAGGTTAGGTTAGGTTAGGTAAGGTTAGGTTTGTTTGTGGTATTTCGGCGTTAAGTTACATTTAAGAATCACACACAAATTCATTCAGTTGTTATTTCGGCGTTGTGGTACACAGCAGTTTTCTAGCTGTCGGCGTTGTGGTTAATTTTGACATTCGGCGTTATGGTATTTCGGCGTTGTGGTAACGACCCCGTGTTCTTCATTATAAACAACTAGCCGATATACCGGGCGTTGCCCGGGCTAAAGATATAATCATATTAGTAACATCTTTACCGAGTTTCAAGTATGTAGGACATACACTAAAAAACGTAAATATTTATTTTAAAGTCCCATTGATTGCACAATCTCGGTGCAGCATCAGTATACGCATCAGCAAAATCGGGACGCTAATCTTCAGCTTCATTTTGTGGGAAGGCAGGTGACCCCTAAGCAAGACGTGACAGATGCACCAAACGATAGCGCGTTACAAATTCAAGGCAACGCCATCTATTAAGTAGAAGGATAGGAAGTTTCCCTACCTTACGATATGACCGTGTGGCGGACATAGAAAAATGATAAGTACTCGCTGTTTGTGTGTCTATGACCTGCCTCCTATTATTTTTTTTATTATTATAAAACAGAATTTATCCCTTTTCACTCCCGTAAGGGTGGGATTTCATAACCTATATATGTAGTCAATGTTACTCATTGGCCCTTGAACTATATATATGCAAAAGATCATGTCAATCCGTTGCTTCGTTGCTGCGTGAAATAAGGACAAATAGACAATCACACTTTAGTATTCATAATATTAGTTGGAATTGCGTGGTTTTTTTTACGCCTGTTACATAATCTTCAATAAAATTCTGTTAAGAAAATTTGAGACGGAACATAAAAATCAGGCGAGCTAACTTAAAAATTTTTTACACGAAAACTCTTAATTAATAATGAAATAGGTTGGGGGCCTATTAGGGATTGAAGGAAGACCAGAGCCTGGCTAGGACTGCGGATTACGTGTTTGGAGCAGTTGGGTAAGCAAGGTAAAAGGTTTCAGGTACACAGACGTTTTTATTCAAACAATTAAATCAAAACAATAGATTACTGATGTAAAGTCGATACAATTTTAAGCAGAGTTTAAATACAATAATCAAAGAACAATGATATTAGACAAAACGGGCTTCAATGGTAAGCCGGCTACACCGTGTAACGATCCCATTAAACAACGCAGATGACGTGAAGTAAGAGCAGTGTCTAGTATTACAATTCAAACATTTTACATTTTTCAAACTACTGCAAAGTGCAGTTAGGCGCATTACGATGACAAAGCTACTGCAAGGCGCAGTTACATTTAAAGATTTACATAATTAAATAAATGATCAAAACAGATGCGACGACGACTCAGGGGAAGAAAATCACCAAAAAAACAAAACTAAGTTTCCAAGTTAAATTACGTTAAGTCACGTTAAAACATTAATCCAAACTTATAATTTTCCAGGTGGCGGCCGAAAGGGAATTTAGACAAACAAATTACAAATATATGACTACATTAAAGCAAGGGCCACCGCCTCACACATAACGCAATTCCAACTTACATGTTTCCCCTGAGGTCGCACACACACGTAGGTCTAAGTTGACCTAAACGACTACATGCTCGTAGACTACAACCGCCGACAACCGAGCCTGACAAAAATCAAGGAAGAAAGAGGCCTCCTGACCAACAAACACAGCTTTTATAACATCGCGCCGCAGCGCGCGCATGCGCCAATCAACGATAGGAGGGGGTGAACGAGTAGACATAGAAACACTAGGGAGGGGGAGAAAGGAGGGAGGAGCAGGGGAGCGGAGTGCCGGAAGCCGATGCGGCGCGCACAGTTCAAATCGCTACAATAATAATAATGAAAATAAAATTAAATAACCAACATAGCATTTGGGTAGTCCCTAAAAGGTTTAAAATGCAACTTTTTTTTGACGTGACAACGTCTAATAAATCGATGAACGCCGGCTGCACGCACGAAAAAGTGTCCCGTTGCGCAAATTGTTCCGTTACGCTGTGTCCCGTTACGCTCATTGTTCCGTTACGCTGTCGGCGAGTGCAGTAATAATAGGTTATGTTACAATTGACTAAAAAATTATGGTGATTCATATAATTGATGATAGATATTTGATTACAGATTATTTATATGAAAGCTTGTTCATAATTATATTTAAATTTTATAGCTAAACGCCAGTTTTTAAAATTAATTACAAGTCATCTACACGTGAACTGTTTCGTCGACTGCTTATAAAGTGAAGTGAAAAGTTAATGTGGTTTTCATTCCTTATTACAACAATTTCGGCAATAAAAGTTAATTATTCTTGCATTTTAAAAATCTGATTACTGGTATGATTCCAAGTATTTATTCTTTTATTATTAAAATAAGAATGATTCAATTTTATTCATAAAAGTATGCAATAATTTCATCAATGTTTTGCTATGCCGTTGTCAACGTTAAACTATCGTCCGTAAATCGACTTTACAGACAACCAATTTTTTTTCCTTCAAATTTTTGTGAATATTGTATGATTTGAACAGATGGTAACCACAACCACAACAGCCGTTAACCCGCCGTATTCCCAGGTTACCAACCTAAACCCTATTATGTTTATCTATGACTGTCAGTTAACTACTCAACCGTTTAAAAATTGAAAAAAAAAATTGTCTGAATTAAGATTGTGAAAATTTTGTAAATGTACTGCCGAAAAAGTGTTTTATTTGCGCAGACTCCAGGTCGTGTTAGTGTCAAAAAGAATTCGGATATTATTTCACGGCTGGTGCCTCGTTGTACGCAGCCTTGAAAACTGAAGGGGTCATTCGGTGAAGGCTGAATCGGTTCGGTAAAGGACACAACACAGTTCTGTGATAGTGAACGATAACCTCGGGGACGCACGCCGTCTTGGACAGTTGTCGAGCAGGCCTGTCAAAGTCGGGCACGGAGAAGTCTTCAAGCTCCACTGGGCAGCTCGCGCGGGCGGGTCCGTGTCCGTCGCTGAGTCTGTGGTCGGAGCCCCGGGTCGTGTGGGGCCGACACTCGACACTCGACACGCGACACTGGACACTCGAGACACTGGCTGCAGGCTCGCTGGACTGGAACACACACAGCAGCCGCGGTCCGGTCCGGACCCCGAGACCGCGCGATGCTACAATTGGGTCTTGGCCTTAGTGCGCGCATTTCACTGGACTTTAAAGACGAGATTCCTTTGCAGCGTCAGACGCACGTGTCGAGCTGTACACACACACACCACGCCCACTTTTAGTGTTAGTGGATAAATACATAAGTACTTATATATATGGGAGTGCTCACATTGTTCTGACTTGTAGTGTTCACACGTGCCATCTCATGCCGAGCGCGTCATAACACGTCGTAACATGCATCAGGTGAAGTTCTGGACTACCGTATTTACGTCAGACGTGTTTTGCATCAGACGCGATTAGCCGTGGAGGAACAAGTGATTCGACTAGTGCGTTCCTAGAAGATTTTGTATTGACATTTCAAGAAAAGACTACAGGAACCAGCAGGCGATGAAATCGGTAGGGAAATTGGAAAGACAGGTATAGACAGGTGAAGGATGTACCCACTCCATGTCTTTGTGAAGGACTAACATGACACATACTGCGGCTGCAGCACATTCTTCTTCTCCATCAAGTTCGTCTAGGAAGTACAACACTTTTCAGCCATTTCAACTATTTAACGAAACTATGCGCCCTGCAAAGTATCCACTCATTCTATGACGACTCGAGGGAACATCAGGACAGATGTGAACGCTGCCGGGATCTGAAGTGACATGTTAAGGGCCCCGCCTATCTGGGCACACACACGGTGTGCAGAGCTTCAGGAAAAACAACGCGATTTCAAAACTACTCAAGATATCCGATTGGGGACTATTTACGAATAGCATTTAAGAGTTCGCTGAGGACCGGAAAGTACTTTTAATTTCGGATTAAGTTTTTAAACTGTTTTTTAGAAGCGTTAAAATGCCTAAAACGCATGTTTTCAGAGTAATTTTTAGGCATAAAACAATCAGTACAGATTCTTGAAAGCACTTAAGGGGCTTGCATAACACCTTTATCTTCATTTCTCCGCCATATAATGTTACGGTCACCGCCCAAATTTCACAGTTATCCTGTGACGACGAGAAGACTGCGCGCCAGTTCAGAGACTTGCGCTTAGAGGCTATACCGCGCTAGAAACACCAGCGAGCGTCGCGCTTATCGTCCCGCCTCACTAACACACATACACCCCTGACGAGGCGGGCCCCTTACTTAACACGAAACGTCAGCTTTCTGATGTAACCCCGCGTCGTCAGGGGTGTATCTGTGTTAGTGAGGCGGGATGATAAGCGCAACGCGCGCTGGTGCTTCTAGCGCGGTGTCTCCTCTGAACCGGCGCTGTCTTCTCGTCGTCACAGGATAACTGTGAAATTTGAGCGGTGACCGTAACATTATATGGCGGAGAAATGAAGATAAAGGTGTAATGCAAGTCCCTTAAGTGCTTTCAAGGGTCTGTACTGGTTGTTTTACGCCTAAAAATTACTCTGAAAACATGGATTTTAGCCATTTTAACTCTTCTAAAAATACAGTTTAAAACTTTAATCCGAAATCAAAAGTACTTTTCGGTCCTCGGCGAACTCTTAAATGCTTTTTGTAAGCAGACTCCACCCGGATATCTTGACTAGTTTAGAAATCGCGTTGTTTTTCCTGAAGCTCTGCGCACCGTGTGTGTACCCGGGTAGGCGGAGCCCTTAACACGAAACGTCAGCTTAGTTTGCTTGCAGCTTCACACGTAGTGCGTCTGACGCATATTCTAACAAAAGTGTGGGGTGCACCTGCTTTACAATGCACCGAGCGTGTTATAGGAACCTCGGTTTCTGGTCTCGCACACACTGAATGCCCCGGATGGCAGTGTGATGGATCGGCGGCGGCGTCTGACGCAGCACGGCTGATGCTTAGATGGCGTTTCCTGTGAAGCGTCAAGACGCCCTCCGGCCCCGGCGCTTAAAGGATGAGTGCGCGTGGTTCGTTCTTAATTTAAGGATAGAGGATATAGAAATTCTGCTGCAACTGTGAGAGGTATAAATGCTGAAACACGTGTGATTTTTTCCAAATAATGACTGAGGAAAATCGTTTTAACTGTTCAATCAATCGGCACTTGTTAAAAATATGACAAGGCCACGATACATTTCGATTACATACAAACATGATGAAAACCTTCTCCCGTAGAGTTGCAAGCACTGACAGTAAAAATAAAAGGGCAAACAGCCGTGAGGGTGACAAGGTTATCTCGTTGCTGTAGCTCACTAGGGTTTCATATCTCATCCTCAACTTATTTTTGACGGTATATGAACGGATATTCTTAGAAAATCAACTTTAATATTAACATTTAATGATTTTAACTTTGTGTGTTGTTATTATAACACACTTCCTTGATTTCGTCAGACGCTGCATAGGAATCCCACCTTTACTTTCTCTTTCCAATGCACGATTTCTGCTCTTAGTGCTGACCTTGCTTCAGTGTACTCTGTTGCGCTAAATGAGCTTAATAAGGCGTGTCCGGTTCGTGCAACTAAACAAGAAAGAAAAGATCATTTCGTCTTGTTGCTCACGTGACAAATGAAAGCAATGCTAATGCTGCACACTTCTGTTACATCAAAAACTTTTCCCGACTTGTGAGACCTCATGTTGCAAAACATCAGCGCAAGATTTGTGTGTGTAAGATGTGCTTCAAGTATTGTGTTGATCAACCTCGAAAATCGGTCCTTACAGCTATACGGTGTCTTGAGCTGCACAAAATGAAATGTGGAAATAAATATTGAACATTATATGTTTACGTGATCTAATTATTAAATTAACTGCGTGTGCTTGGTTTTGTACTTCTAGTAGGGTAGAAATTACATGATAAATTTTTTGTTTGTAAAAATTGTGGTGTTTTATTTCTCGAACCTGTTAATATATTTGGTAATTTTAATAAAGTATCTTGTTTTGCATTAGTCAAGGATCGAACCAAGGTGATCGAAGAAATAATTATTTTAACAAATTATTTTTTTATAATTTTTAAAAGTTTTTTCCAAATTTATACTTTAATTATTATAGATTTCCAAGATGGCGGCCAACAATGGCGTTACAACTAGCATACAGCATGGTACAGTACGTACCATCCCCCCCTCCTTTTGCCGTTCTCCCATTCGACCGCTAGCGCATGCGTAGTAGTGGCGTCGCCGCTGAAGCACTCTCCACCTCTACCGGTTCCCCCACCACGTACCTAACTATTCCCCTCATGCGATCGGAATTTTCATAACGATCGAATATTTTTGCCCCCTCAGCAAAGAAGTTTCACTTCAAATAAGTTTATTGTGAATTTTAGTGATAGAAATGGTGTTTTTTCTAGTGTATTTATATAAGTGAGGTTATGTTTCCGTATGCATAATTTTTTGCATTGTAAATTATTACATCATCATTTAATAAATAATTACAATTAGTAAATTAGAACAAATATTTCGCATATTATTGACAAATTTTAATTAATTAATTAATTTTATACGTGTTATTATATTAATATTGATTGATAAGTATTAATTGAAATTTTTTAATTTGATTGAATTCATTATTTACAACCGTATTTATAAAATCACTCCAGTCATTCCATTTTTATATATATATTTATTTGTATGTAAAATTAAAGTCAGTTCTTTATTATGCCAAGTAAGTATAACTTCTAACGCGCGTACATAAGTACACGCACCCATTTGTCAATTTCTCGTCATTACTATAATAATAGTTACGCAAGTGATAATAATTTTAAAACTTGCCGTGACTTTGTACAGCCAATGTATCACGCTTAGTGAATATCTTTTGAAAATATTAGTGACATAACCCATTAAAGGGAGGTATCGTGTTGAAAGTTCAGAAATAGCCCTCAAATAATGGCAATGACGATAAACTAATAAAAAAAATTAGTTGTCTGTAAAGACGGTTTACGGACGATAGTTTAACGTGACAACGTCATAACAAAACATTGATGAAATGATTGCATACTTTTATGAATAAAATTGAACCAGTTTTATTGAATTATCACTATTTTGTATGGATACAAAGAAGATTTGAAATGAAATCTACAATTTAATTGATAAAAATACTTTTATTTGCACTCATTAATTCAATTATGTTTATTACTTTAACGAAGAGATTATTTCAACTATAAATTTTATTCATGTTCGCTATTTAACTTCTTCCAATACGTGTTATTCTGTTAAGGATAGGACGATGATAGGAAAAGTAGGATACGAATGTGAGTGTTTCATGTTTAATGTGCCTCGAAAAAGTCAAATCGAAGGTTCCAATCGAGTGGAAGAGAGATAGATGCGGCGCAAGCGTACAATGAGCATAACGGGTCATAGCGCAACGGGACAATGTGCGTAACGGGACAATGAGTCATCCTTTTTCGTGTGTGCAGCCGGCGTTCATCGATTTATTAGACGTTGTCACGTCAAAAAAAAAAAAAAAAAGAAATCAACATGGCATGTGAGACCGAAGGCAATGTTACTTCTTTCGTGGACTCGGAAGAAGTCAGAAGCATTGCGAACTGAAGGCATTGCGAACGCGATGCTATGAACAGTTGTAGCGATGGCTTGTTCTGCTTCGGAGACCTTCCTTGGTCCTCGGCACTTGATCACGCCTGCATGCAGCGGAGGAGCAGCTAGTGGGCGATGACGTCAGGAAGGGAGCCCTTCAGGAGGACAAGAGGCGGCGGATTGCCCTATTCTTCCCCGGGATTGGCCCTCGAGCCCTTGGTGAGTTGGGGGAGGGGGTGGGTCGGTCCGTCCTTTGTCCGACAGCGACGGGGGAGGACAGGACTTCGTTCCTGTTCGCCGTAACACCCGGGGTATTTTTCACGCAAGTGGCGTAACACGTGGCGAAACTTTGGGGTTTTCTCAGGTGCTGTCCGTTTCTCCTCGCCCATTCATTCCGTCAACATCCCATCAGCATCTCATCGCCTTATGCATGGGCGTCGCAAGGATATATTTTTTGGGGGGGACTTCAATTGATTTAGTTGTTTGAGGAATATCCATCCCCTGGGGAAAAAAAAAGCGGGTGGTAAGGGGGGTCCTCCCCCGGAAAAATTTGGGGTTTGAAGGTGCAAAAAGGTGGTTTTTAGGCATTTTTCTTTCCTAAATATTCTAATTACAGTTGGTTGCGCTATATAATTTATTTTTTATAAAACATATTTTCAAAGAACAAATTTGTAAAAACACAGTTAACATATCTGCTGGTGCTATATCCACACAAAAACATTAATTTAAACATCAGGAGAAACTACGAACCTACGAAACTAAATATATTATTGGAGGGGACGAAATTGAAGACTTTTGTTATTGGGGGGGACGTGTCCCCCCCCCCCCCGTCCCCCCTCCCCGGTTGCGACGCCCATGCCTTATGTTCAGAGACAAGCAAAATTCGAGGGTTCATCTGCGCGATGGACTGAAATTCAAACACGCACACGCACTTTTTAAGCAGCTTTTTCTTACCATTGTCTCACTGTTCATCTGGACGACCCTGGGCCAATAGAGAAGCCCTCAACCGAAGAAGTGTCGAATCACAGACAACCCAGTTGAGAACGACTCAAGAGAACTGGCGTTGTTTTTCCCGAGTGTACAAGAAGACTGCGCAGTCTGTCCTGAAGGTCGTGGAAACCGCGAAATTTTCCAGGCCCTGCTCACGACCTTGACGTCGACGATAATTAATGCCCGGAGCCACGGCTATCTCGCGGGCTCCTTGGGTTGCAAGTGTGCTACATCCGCGTCACGTTGATAATATTATTAGAGACCGGAAAAATTCGCGTGTTCATTTCACGATATGCTATAATCCAAACAACTGTATCTTTATATTGCTTCTGTGATTAACTCACAGTTTATCTGAAGGACTATGAGCCAATGGAAAACCTTCAACCAAAGAAAAGTATATCGACTCGCAAGTAGGGATGGGGAATATTTACTGTACCGGTGACTTTGTCACGGCGACTGCAATGTCACGTGTCACGGTGGTGACTTTAGCTATAAGTAACAGGGCCAATGTCACGTCTCTTCGCGCTTGTCGCTGCGATGCGTGTCACGGGTCACGTGTCGCTACGAGTGTGTCACCGCGGTGCGAGTCGCTGCGGCGTGGGTCGCAGGTCGCTAAGAGTAACGGCGCGGTTGGCATGTCACGGGTCACGTGTCGCTGCAGAGCGTGTCACTGGCGCAAGTCGCTGCGGGCGTGTCACTGCGCTGCGAGTCACAGGTCCCTAAGAGTAACGGCGCCGGGAAATTAATGGTGACTTGCCGCAGCAGCAACACGTGACACACGAGTACTTTCTCGGCGAGGTATGCGACACTGGTGTGTCCAGTTACTCTGTTCAAAATCATTAAATGATTCACAAATTTTGTGAATCTGAACTAAATGTTATTGTCCAAATTTAAAAAAAAAAAGGCAAACAAACACTGTTAATTCGGTGAAGTAGGATATTGCCAAGTTTTCGTGTTTTGCGTATTATTAAAAAATGTGATGATTAATGTTATATTTTAATTAAAAATATTTTATTTAAAAATATTTATAAATAATATAGAATATATTTATTTCATGTGTAAAAATGCATAGTTAATAATTCCAATAAACTATGAACTGATTTGGTTTATCAATGATTACATGCTGTATGTCACATATATAAAAATATACAATTATCAGGAGATAATGTTACACTATATTTATTAATAAAAAACTCCGGTTTTACATTTTAGCAACAAGGTCACTAACAGTGACAATGTCACGGTGACTTGACCCTGTGACTTTCATGTCACTGGTCACGGCGTGTCACAGGAACAAAATTTGTCACTGCTCCCATCACTACTCGCAGCGTCCCTAGTTGATAGGTGTCACGAGCCATCAACCAATGAGCAGGTGGCATTTGCTTGAGTGTGTAGGGGATTGTGGAGTCTATCCTAGAGGTCTTCGAATTTTTCCAGTCTCTAATAATAGGACTACTGTGCTCGTGACACGCCGTTTACGACTGTGAACCTTGTAACGTTCAAGGATGAGAAGTGTTTACGCAATCACTAGAGACCTGTAAAATTCGCGATTTCAAATCCCTGAAGGATAGACTCCATGATCCTCTATGCACTCGTGCAAATTACATCTGCTGATTGGATACCTACTCGTAACACCTGTTGATTGGAATGATCGTGATTCGCTAATTCTTCTGTTAAAGATTTTTCATTGGCGCAGAGTCCTTCAGATAAACTGTGGCCCAATCACTGAAGCAAAATAGTGTCAAAAGTATTTGGACTCTATCCTATCGTGAAATGAATCTGCGAATTTTACAGGTCTCTAGCAATCACGTGTGACCCGCTCTGAAGTGACTTGGGGGCGTGTGCGCGAGTGGAGTGTAGCCCGGAGTGAAGTGATGTGTGCTGTTGTGGACTCCGTCGACCGGGCAGTAGCGCCGCCATCGACCGCCCCGGCCCAGGTGGGGAGGGGTCAAGGTCACCCACAGCGAGGCTCCTTCGCGCCCTTCATTCCCCCCGTCATGCCACCCTCCTCGTGGCCAGCAGGAGGAGCAGGAGTGGGCAATCCGCGGTTTCATTTCGTTCCCTTCATGCTGCTTCTGTAATTGCGGACCGCAGTTTATACCTGAAGGACTCTGGGCCAATGATCAAACCCATCTCAGCGAAAGATGTATCTCTCTCAAGCATCCCAAAGGTTGTTAACAGTAGGGACTGGAAAAATTCGAGGGTTCAGTGACCTCTGGGCTAGCTTCCAAAATCCTCTGCTTGCTCGGGAAAATATCTGTTCATTGGCTGTTAACCTTGTGATACGTCTCGACTGGGTAGCCTTGTGATTTGATGATTCTTTAGCTGATGGTCCCTCATTGGTAGGGACAGGAAAAATTCGCGGATTCAATTACCTCTAGGATGAACTCCACAGTTCTACGTACACTCGGTCAAATGCCACCCACTCATTGGCTGCTGTCTTGTGAGACGTCCCAACGTAGCAGCCTGTGATTCGATAAAACTTTAGTCGGGCGTTTCTCATTGGCCCAGGAGACTTCCAGGTGAGTTGTGAGCCAATAGCAGAGGCAGCACTGAGGTATAAATATTTGTATTTTAGCCTATCATGAAATGAATTCGCAAATTTTTCCGGTCTCTACTAATGACCACCGTGCTGTCACTTGTTGCGGATGGTACCAACGAAAGTTCTCAAGTTAAAGGGAATTTTTGTGGTGTCACCTGTTTAATGAATTTATCAAGATGCGCAGTGTTTCAATAAAATTACTTATCTATAATCAATTACAAAGCCGGGGTATTTTTTTCCAGTTAGCGAAGCCATTTCATTATATAGGTAGTTAAACATTTCTGTCTGCAAATCGAATGATTCGATAGTTGAAGTAGCTGCTTCAGAAGCGAATTCTAGCGGCGGGTGAGGAAACTACGTGTGATTCGCGTCTAGAAATGTAGTTGAAAACACTTTTTTTTTCACGCTCGGCATTATTTTTAAGAATTCTAAATTTCGTGTCCAAGGTTCATAAAATCAGTCTAATTGAAAAACGTTTTAAATCTATGGCAAAAAAAAAAAAATTTCTTCTGCATATGTTTTATCTAGAACACAGTATTCGGAAGTTGGAACCCGTAGTTTCTGCGAAGATACAGTCATCTGAGATTACGAAAAACTCTTCGTTTATTTGAGTTAATTCTTCGTTTGAAAGTCCGTAAATTTACTGTAATTTCTAACAGTGTACTTGGCATTTTTTTCGAATGAAAACAATATTGCTGATACGTCATGTGAATTTTTAGCTACAGCGTGCAGTGTTTATCGAATTTCACGATTATACGAAGTATGGTACCTAACATAGTCGATTCATTTTGTGATTTTTTTTTGTAACATATTTCGATAAGTTCAGAGATTGTAAGTGGCTAACTAAACAAAAGTACACGACTGCGAATTCGTTAGCAATGCTAATTCAAAGCAGCAAGGAAAAAAAAAAGTAATGCTTCGCTACTCTACAGAATGAATCTAATGCATGAAGGTTACAATGTTAGGATTTTAGCCGATCACAAACTCTAGTATCCGATAGTGTTTTCTGTCTTTACTTAAGACTTCTTATTGTAACGACTGCTCCATTTTTTTTTGCAAGTGCTAGCTTATTGACCTCCACGCCCACTTCCACGTGATCTTCGCTCCTGTGACGTCTTCCATCAGGATAGTTGAAGGTTGCCAAGTGGCGAGAGTGCAAAAAAAAAAGCACCGGTAATAAAAAAAATTCCTCATTAACTGGAGCCTGCGTGAGAGGAGTAAATGAAAATTAATTACCTCGGCGCCACCGTGCCGATATCGTCGCTGATCGATAGTCGATATACGACCACCCGCCGTGCGCGAATATTCTGTCCCGACTGCATCAAGTTGCTTCGCGAATTTTCCCCGAGACCGAGGATCGATTTGATTGCCGACATGGGCGTTGAAAGCCCCTTCCTTTTTTTTATGGTCTGGAAAATTCCGAATTTTCGTTGATCTTCGGGATAGACTATATACGGTCATCTGTATACTGGGGCAAATAACGCCAGTTCATTGGCCGCTGACTTGTGAGTCGTCTTTGGCTGAGAGTTTGCTCTATGGCCAAGGGTCGTCCGGACGAACTTTGAGCGAAATAGCGAAAACAGCGATTTGGTTCGTGTGTTTATTTTGCATTCGAGCCCAATCGCGGAATGAATCCGCAAATGTTTCCCGGCCAACGGCAAGGAACCACCATGGAGCACGTGAGCGGAGGGGCCGCGGGGAAACCAGGCGGACACCAGGACGGTCGGACACGAGTCCAGCGGAGTGAGGCAGCGCAGTGGTAACACGCTGCGCTCTCGCTCCAGACCACCCGGACTCCAGGCCCCTCCAGTCATGTGCTCTCCGGGAGTATCTCCGCGCTAATGCTGCACTGAGAGAAATAATTGTTTGCCACAACAAAATATTTGTTTGTATATGGCGAAATAAATATAATTCGTTAATTCAAGCAAATATTTTGTAGTAGGAAAGATTCTGTTGACCCAACAAAAATGTTGTTTTTCAACTCAACTGCATATTTGGTTAGGTGTAGCAAATCATTTTTGTTACTTACCGAGTTTTGTGAAGCTAACAAAGTACCTATTTTGTTACAGCAAGTAAATATTTGTTTCGCCATATACTTAGGTATAAACAAATATTTGTTTGATTCAAACAAAACTTTTTCTCTGTGATGGGACGGTTCTTTGCTCGGTCGTTATGTATGCTCACCTTAGATTTACGAAGAACGCTGAATAAAGAATTATCCATGGATTTATTTGTAAATTTGTGGGTATACTTAGTTCACTTACTTTCAGCACGAATCCACAATCTGTACAGCCAAACTTCAAAAAACTTGTTAAGACCACGTGTGTGGTTACCCTGTTTACAGTCTGAAACAGGATTCGGGAGTTTCAATACGGCGTAGTTCACACGAAAATCCAGCTGTGTGAAATTATGAAGAACTCTTGGTTTATTTAAGTCGAGTTGTTGGTTGAGAAGTCCGTGGATGTACTGTAATTTCCAACAGTGCTCAGGACATGGCAGACATAGGTACCTACTAGTGCAGATTTATGCACAGATAATGTAGCCATAGAAAATAAAGGGTATTATGTCAAGTCTCCTTAGAAAACGAAAACAAGTACATAAAAAAATATTTTATTAAATTATTTGAAAAGAAATATATGATTGAAGATTTTTTTTATACAGATCACTAAATACAAGTTCGATAAATGCAGCTGAAAAACACGAAACTAACACAGCTGACCTGAAACAATTAATGTTGGAAAATAATTTTTTTTCTTAAATTATAGAAAGTAAAATAAATAAATCATTACATATCATCAACACTTATAGACGAATTTTCAAAATTCTTTTTAAAAAAAATATTGTTTTTTTCCAAAAAAATAAAATAAATATATATCGCCGTTTACCGTGTGGTTTTCAGTTAAGTTTTGTCAGTCTCTGAACGCCCGGCTACACCAGTCCGAACATTGGGCGGTCCGTGTCTTGATCCTTATTTGTAAATGACGTCACACTGTCGCACGGGAAAACTGCCCTGTCGTGTACAGTTGCGATGTTCGAACCTTTGTGGCGTGCGGCGAGGGTGAACATTTAGCGTGCAGCAAAAAATGCAATGAAAATAAGCGCGCATTGGAGAACGGAGATTCCCAACGGGTCGAGAGAGTCCATTGCTTCGCACGTGCAGAAACTGCTGTGGCCGCGACTGCTTGCTGGAGCTGTCCTGGGGAGTTACGACCCGGACCAACTCTGTCGCCGACGGGACTCTTTCTTTACGACCGCCCTAGTTTTTCGAGCGGCATTTCACAGCCGCTGTCGCAGCTGAAATAAAATAATAACGAGGGAAATACGAACACTCGACTGCTTCGGAGTTTATGAATCTTTCTTTTTGTTCCCACTGATTTTTTTTTTTTTTTAATTATTGCTACGCACACCTAGTTGATGACCTGGGTTCATACACGCACTGCAATAATAAACAGGTTTTAAAGAAAATGAAAAAAAAATGGTTGTCTGTAAAGTCGGTTTACGGACGATAGTTTAACGTGACAACGTCATAAAAAAACATTGATGAAATGATTGCATACTTTATGAATAAAATTGAATCATTTTTATTTTAATAATAAAAGAATAAATACTTGAAATTATACTAGTAATAAGATTTTTAAAATGCAAGAATAATTAACCTTTATTGCCGAAATTGTTGTAATAAACAATGAAAACCACATAACTTTTCACGTCACTTTATAAACAGTCGAGTGGTACAGAGATATATGCGGCGCAAGCGTACAATGAGCGTAACGGGACACAGTGAAACGGAACAATGAGCATAACGGGACTCAGCGTAACGGAACAATGTGCGTAACGGGACACATTTTCGTGCATGCAGCCGGCGTTCATCGATTTATTAGACGTTGTCACGTCAAAAAAAGGGCCATGACCTGCAGGTTTTTGATTAACTTTCCAACTCGGTGATTGCTTTCCTAAGCCAAAGTGGCCGTTCTACGGCGGACGTATTCTGATGGCGGGAATTCGGGATGCGGGACGCTTACCGATATGTTCGTGGTGCTAACAAGAAGTGTTCCAAACGCGAACGATCCGGTCCATTAAGGCACGTAATCGGGGTTCCTTCTAGCAGCTCTCGCTTGTCTGTGGGATATTCTGACTTGTATACTTGATCCGCCTCTAGTCGTCAGTCACGCAACTGGGAACTGAACAAATCGTGTACCAACAAGCAACCCTGGAAGAACGTGTTTTTTTGACGTGAATACGTCTTTAAAATTGCTTCCATAGTGGAAGAGAATTGAAAAAAACAAAACGAATGATAACAAAATCGGGGGATACAGTTTGGTGTTGCAGCTACATATCTATCATCTCCATCCAAAATTTAATTACATCACTGGATAGCTAAAGGATCAAAGAATTCTTTACGCTAAGTGAGGACTGTGACGCATCGCGCGCGGTGGAGGGGGAAGCGCCGCCATTTTGAGGTCATTTTGCCGCGTTTCGAGATTTCCATCTAGTATAACTTTTGACTCGGAGAAGCTACGACGTTCGTATACGTTTCAATCGCCAGCTCACGTCAAAATATATCGATTGCATGTATAAAACATTAGTGCAAAGTAGTTACAGTGAATTTATATATAGGCTACTTGTTACGTACACGTATTCACGTACAACACACGGCCGTGTCCATGACACAGCCACACCCCATTTTTTCTCTTTCTAGCGGTGGCAAGCATGTCTCCTCGCTTTCAGTTGGTCGGTCATCGGTTTTAAGATGGATTTTCACTCATCCTGTTTTTTTACATCGCTTGTTAGCTAAAGGTTATTTATGTAAATTTAACACTGTAGCTTAACTGTCTTGTATTTATTATTCTGTCGCAACTCAAAACCATTTCAAGGAGTTAGGTTTCCTATAACCATAAAATTTGTGGTGGTTTTAGAATATACATTCATTTAAACATAATTCAGTCGTTCAGTGTTCCAACTTTAATACTTTCTCTGTTATTTCAATAAAAAAGTTGTTCAGCCACAACTTTCAAGACGTATACCAGCATTGGGAGGCACTGTAGAGTACAAGTCGTAAAAATGTTTTCAACTGTTTTGTCGTGATGAAACTGCAGTCGAAGTTAGTCGGTAGAATTCAGACTCAGGCTGTATAATGCATGTAACAAGTGGCGTAAGAGTTTGTGATTTGTACCACAGAGTGAGACATAAATTTTTAAAATTTACAGGTATTGCCCGTAACTAAAAGTAATGAAAAGAAATCAAACTATCGTGTAAGACCCCACCATAAGTTGTTTGGATTAGCACCTAAAATCAAAAAGGAGAAAAATAACTATTCATTTTGGATAACATTACACACTGAAGTGCATTTTATGGTATATTTGTATGACCTGGTAGTTAAAACTAACTGCAGTTAAAAATAAATTGGTTGTCTGTAAAGTCGGTTTACGGACGATAGTTTAACGTGACAACGTCATAACAAAACATTGATGAAATGATTGCATACTTTTATGAATAAAATTGAATCATATTTATTGAATTTTCACTATTTTGTATGGATACAAAGAAGGAGTGAAATGAAATCTACAATTTAATTCATAAATTTAATTTTATTTGCACTCATTAATTCAAATATGTTTATTACTTTAACAAACAGATTATTTTAACTATAACTTTTATACATGTTTGCTATTTAACTTCTTCCAATCTGTGTTATTCTGTTAAGGATAGGACGATGATAGGAAAAGTAGGAAACGAATGGGAGTGTTTCAAGTTTAATGTGACTCGAAAAAGTGTAATCGATGGTTGTTCCAATTGAGTGGAAGAGAGAGATGCGGCGCAAGCGTACAATGAGGGTAACGGGACACATCGTTGTGGGACAATGTGCGTTACGGGACACTTTTCATTGCGTGCAGCCGGCGTTCATCGATTTATTAGACGTTTTCACGTCAAAAATGTTTAATTTATCCAGCTCACATCAATTGTTGCTGGCAAGTCACGCGGCAAAATTTATGTTGGAACGTGTGTGGCAAGGCCACCGACAGAGCCTTGTTGCAGTGATGAATGGCGACCCGCCTGACAGCTGTGACGTGCGGGTTGCGGTGCCCGTGGTGCCAGGCGTGGCGGGCGCCAGCCTGGACAGTGATGGACGCGTGCAGCGGCGATAGGGTCCAGCTGCAAGGCTGTTGGCGTGCGCTTTCCACCCATACAGCTTCCGGCAATTCATCTCCTCTCTCTCTCTCTTGGACAACCCCTTACACGTTTTCTCGCGTATCCTCGTATAGCACGTCTCAGCCTTTCATTTGCAATGTGCTTTTTAATGGGCACTATACATCTCTTTCCAATGTCCGATCTCTTGTTTGCGCTCTCCTGTTTCTGTGTGCACTACTGCCAGATATACGCCATGGAGTACACATATTTAGACACAACTTTATAATGTAATTAATATTTTATAAATTGTATCCAAAAATGTATTTTGTAAAGTAAAAATTCAATGAGAATCAAAGAGAGACATTTTCGGGGGTTAATTTATCAAAAACATCATCTGATAATATTCAATTTTTATTTTCAAAGAGATGTGAAAGATGATATTTGAGCAAAACACATAATTTAATGTGATGCATTCTTATTAACGTTGATTGACTGCTACAAAACGTTTCACTTGGGAAACAATAATTGGTATTTAGAATGGATTCTTTTTTTTCTTTCAGAGTGGCTAAAACTGTAGCAATACAGTAAATAGAAACTATTTTATGGTCTTAGAAAAATCAACAAATTTTAATTAAAATAAAAAAATTGAGAGAGTCTTTCAGTACTTGTCAGTGATGTGTAAAATCTAACCCCAGCAAAGAGCAAAATCCTGTTTACAGTCAGTAGAAATATGGGACATTTTCTTTTGCCCCTACTCCTCCTTTTTGTAATATTCCCCTCGCGCTTACGCCGCCTGTATTCTCGCATGTAGTTTCCTCTTGATTTACCAATCCCTGTAAATTAAAAAATAACAATGTCTTATCGAACCAGGAAATTATTTATTTTATAATTCAAATTTGGAGTTCTTATGTAACAATTTTATAATGATTAATCAACTTGGAATTAAAAGGAATGACTCTCGAATTTTAAAACTACAATACGTCAATTACATAACTTATTTATTATTACTCAGTTTATACAAATACCTTCCAGGATTAAATTTGTATCACAAACCATGTATTAACACAGCGCACGTTTTAATGCAACGCCAGTAATTGTTTAATTTGTATTGTATACTATACATTATTATTTAACAATGTATCTATAGGGTATTAGAAAAAACCACACGGCATGCGTCGCGCTGTTCAAGGCAACTGTTAGCGGAACGAACGGTGAACAGTTGTGACTTTTTTTCTCTTCTTCAGACGCCACAGGAATGTTTTGCGCTCGCTGACACTCTGCAGCACAAGCGCTTCTCCCTGATTCCCGTTACACATTTCCGTCCCAGTCACAAAACTACTCCCACCAGAATACCGTGTTCTGAGAGCTAAGATGTTACACGTATAATAAAAAAAAATATATTGTCTAGCTTCTTTAAAAAAACGATGGTGTACAGAATAATATTTCTAATGTTTGCAAGACGGTTAGTAGAAATATGGCAACAGTGGGCGCCATTTACTCTGTACTGCAAACTAAGAGTGTAACACGCTATAGCTTTCGTCTTCTACTCCATTCTCTTTGCGCACCCACTAATTTGTGCGTTGCGCGAGCAGTGTTTTTGTTTGATCGTGGCTGGAGGGGGGGGGGGGGGGGAGACAGAGAGAGAGGGGGGCGGTGAATGTCTTACTGCTCGGTTCAGCACACTCAAGATTTCCCTCGTGCGCCGTGCTGCGACGATAAGAGACAGGTTAATTTCAGAGGTGGAGATTGATGCTGGGTCATGCATGGAAAAAAAAAAGGCAGCATGAACATTAATTTACTTCTTAACTTAATTACTTTGTCTTCTAAAATGTTTAAATTTTTCACTTTTATTGTGCATGGCTTGAATATTCTGTGTTATTATTTTTAGACAAGTAGATTTTTACTCTATGTTATCGATGTTTTTTTCTCTCTCTCTGTGTTAACTCACAATATGTATCAAAATTATAGGAAAGCATTTGTTCGCCAAGGATAGAGTTCTAGCACAAGCCAGATATTTTTAAAATTTTTATTTTTTAATATAATTTTTCGTGATTCATTAAGCTTGATTTAGCAAATGTGCTTTGGTTTTAACCGTGTGCTCCTAATTATTCCTATAAATATTTTGCTTCTGGTCATTCCTGTCAGTATTCTGTTGGTTTTCTCCTTGTGCGCCTTGTTATTCCTGGTGAGACTTCTGCCGATGTTCTCCGAGTGCTTGTGGTTTTTCCTGAGAAAACAATCCCAGCATGTTTTTTTTTATTTTTTTTTTTTCGTAATGAGACAAGCATTTTTATTCATAACTTCGTTTAATTAGTTAATTTCTGTTAAATTAGCATATACAATTTTTTTTGTCTGGTGGAATTCGGACAAAAATAATTACTCAGGCGATTACTTTGTCTTAGAACAACTGAGAAACACTATCATGCAAGAAGATTTCCCTTCCCCTTGAAGTGTAGCGAAGCACTCCTTCTCTTGCGAACGTGAGTGAGCATCCTGCATCTTCTCTGATGGATATTCTGTTACTCAAGCTGAAGGATTAAATAATATTACTGGAAACCGTGGCAGCAACAACGTCTTTACAGAAACTGAGAACAGTATAGAAGCATTTGAAGCTAGCAATACAGAAGATTATGTTAATGCACTGATACCAAAACGATATGGTAAACTAAATTATTCTGATCAAACTTATAATGGTCACTGGGACGAGGACGATAGTGACTTTGAGGATTGTGTTAAAACGGAAGACTTCAGAGATCTTAAACATATTTATAATAAGCATGCAAGGAAGATGACAGCAGCAGAAGAGATTAATTACACATGGGAAGATCCTAATATATTGGCCAATAGGTTAAAGCTTCTACTTGCTTTGCTTAGTGAAGGAAACTATTCGCACCTAAACGAAGTAGCCACCAGCCTCCGTGAACTATGAAATGCACACTACATACAATTTGACCTGCTTTACCGGTATGTGTATTAAATTGAAAAATAAAACAATTATTTGGATTTCAAAAAAAGTAATGTTTTATTTCTCGTAAGGTGATTTCTAACTAAGACTGAGTTTTCGAAGTATCCTATCATATCCCACCAGTCGTATAGCCTATCGTATCCTGCGATTGATCGCATCCCTCTGATAAGATGGTATCTCTCTGCTGTATCCCTGTGACGAGATAGCATCCCTGTGATGAGAGCATATCCCTCTGATGAGAGCATATCTCTCTGATGAGAGCATATCTCTCTGATGAGAGCATATCCCTCTGATAATATATTATCCCTCTGATGAGATAAAATCCCTCTGATGAAATCTGAGTTGAATTTTCGTCCAAATGTGCGTACTTTTCGTTAAATGTACGTAGTTTTTTTTATCGTCAGGACTGATCATTTAATTTATCAAAATCTCTAGGTGGTTTATTAGATTAGCTCCATATAATTTGTTTGACAGTTCGAAGACTATTGTCTCTATGGTCTCGTGATTTGGCACTTGGCCTATATGCCTAACATTGTACATGACCTGGTTGGTAGGTATTGTTAAGTATCGAAAAATTAGATTTTCATGGTGGCTGAGGTAAAAAATCCACGTCAATGTTATGGTCATCCAAGATGTCCGCCGTAACGTCAGAGGTTGGATGGTCACTGACTCCACCACACACCACAGGCGGGAACCTGTCCCCGTAGCCCCCAAACTGTAATAATCATATGTTTTAAATTTAAATAACTCTAGAGAAGAATTAAAACATAACATGTTTAACATTAAGAGATACTAAAATCTTAAAAATTTAGTTTGCACCTTTCTTTATTTTGAAGTGATAACACTTATATTTTTTTCAGCAATTTCTTTTTTTACTTCTTGTTTATTATTATTTCTGAGAATCTGACCCTTGGAGCAAATTATATAAGGGAGTGAAATGATTTTTATAACCCACAGTTTTTACTGCCCCTATAATTTTATCATGGAGTATTTAAGATAACTCTCCCTATATGACTTTTGCTTATAGTACTGGTACCTAATTTTTCACGCCTAGAAACGTGCGGGTCCTTTTCACTTTTCAAAATATACATGTTTAAAACGAAACTTGTATAGGGAAGTGGAACTGCTCTTAAACACCATTTGTAAACAGACACCTTTTAGAAATGTTTATGAGCAGTTTGTAAATGTTCTGCACGCCACTTCACGGCCATTTACAGATGTGCATAAAATAACTGACAAAATACATTCTTTGAATGATACTTGCAATGGAGAAGATTGATTAAAAATATATATATTTTGGACAACGGCATTGCAGGTTTACACTGTGTATCGTAGAGAAAACCTGAAGAACGGACATAGAAAGATGAATACACAAACACACAGAAAACAAGACAAAATCAGCTGATGTCAAATGTTTAAATGCGTGGACAGCACAGAGAATAACCGACAATGTTGTGGCTTAAAAAAATGTACAATTTGAACTGGTGATTTATTTATAGGCTAAGAGTGTACTTTATTTTTGAAGGTTTTTGTAGCAATGCCAAATATATACGAATAAAGGAATAAAGGGGATGTTGTATATGTGATAATGAGTGATATGGGGTGTTGCAGGGGTAATATGGGGGTGTTGCAGGGGTAATATGGAGTGCTGAAGGGCTGACATGGGGTGTTGCAGGGATGAAATGGGGTGTTGCAAGGGTTATGTGGGATGTTGCAGGGGTTGATGGGTGATATTGGGGGTTGTAGTGGTTATATGTTATGTTGCAGGGGTTATATGGGGTGTTTCAGGGGTTATATAGGTTGTTTCAGGGGTTATATGGGGTGTTTCAGGGGTTATATGGAGTGTTTCAGGGGTTATATGGGATGTTTCAGGGGTGATATGGGATGTTGCAGTGGTTATATGGGATGTTGCATGGGTTATGTGGGATGTTGCAGGGGTTATATGGTATGTTGCAGGGGTTATATGGGGTGTTTAAGGGGTTATATGGGATGTTTCAGGGGTTAATTCAGGTGTTGCAGGGGCGGCGACATGACAGAAGAGTGTCGCAACTCGGAGCTGCGGCTGCAGATGATGCAGGAGATGCGCGCTCAGAACTTCGACATGATCCGCTTCGCGTCCTACCGCACCGCCTGCAAGCTGCGGTTCGTGCAGAAGAAAGTCAATCGTGAGAATGGTTGCTCATAACAGTTTGTTACGCTCCCCGCCACTAACCGCCCCCCTGTCCTCCTCCCCTATGTGTCTTGGGGCGCCAGCCCCATACAGCGCACTGGGCTTCATGTTCGCTTCAGTTACTAGATTGTCATGGCCAGTGAATCAATAGTCAAACTAGCAAAATGGACAGAAAAATTTCACCATACAATTATACAATTTTGCAGAAAAATAATTTGTGAGTACACGAAAAAATACCCTAAGTTGTTGTAACCCAATTATAAACTGTTGCTTGAATTGTTGAACTGTTGCTGTTGTTTCCTGTATTTCTGTGTGGTGAAGTATTCCGTGACATTTTTGTATTACTTCGCAGAATAGGTTTAATTCTATGGAAAGTTATTTCGTCACTTTTTACACCTGCAATGGAACATAACGAGTAGTTCTGTTCAGTGGTTTTGATGTTTTTCAATGGGAATAGTGCTGGATTTCTGTAACTTTTCATAAAACTCTCAGAAACGTTTGTGCTGCATAGAGAAAGTTTGTACCTCTCCTTGACTACCCTAGAAGATATGTAGAAACAGCACATAATAAATTGTACTTACCAGCCCCCTTAGCACAACTTCTGAAATAGTTTTCTGTTAATGTAGCAAACAACCACACATACGTGTGGATGACTGAAAGATACCAGAGAACGTAGCTTGTAAAGTGCGCAAATTCAAAATTGGCAGGAAATATAGGTTGGCTCGTCACGAACGAAAAGCCTAAGATGTCCATCAAGTTCTGTCCCTGCCCGAACACGCCCGAATATTCACCTTCGGCCAACCTTGGGATTTGTTTTATTTTTGCGCAGGAAAAATGAATTCAAATATTAAAAGTGGTCGGTTAGGTTAGCTACATTAAAACACATTAAAACACTATGGACAGTTAGTTAGGTTAGTATAGCTACATTAAAAAAAAATGGTTGTCTGTAAAGTCGGTTTACGGACGATAGTTTAACGTGACAACGTCATAATAAAACATTGATGAAATGATTGCATACTTGTATGAATAAAATTGAATAATTTTTATTGAATTATCACTATTTTGTATGGATACAAAGAAGCAGTGAAATGAAATCTACAATTTAATTGATAAATTTACTTTTATTTCCACTCATTAATTCAAATATGTTTATTACTTTAACGAACAGATTAATTTAAGTATAACTTTTATACATGTTTGCTATTTAACTTCTTCCAATCTGTGTTATTCTGTTAAGGATAGGACGATGATAGGAAAAGTAGGAAACGAATGGGAGTGTTTTAAGTTTAATGTGCCTCGAAAAAGTCAAATCGATGGTTGTTCCAATCGAGTGGAAGAGAGATAGATGCGGCGCAAGCGTACAATGAGCGTAACGGGTACAGCGTAACGGGACAATGTGCGTTACGGGACACTTTTTCGTGCGTGAAGCCGGCGTTCATCGATTTATTAGACGTTGTCACGTCAATAAACAGAGAAATATATATATATATAAATAAACCCGAGGTTGGCCGAAGGTGAATATTCGGGCGTGTTCGGGCAGGGACAGAACTTAATGTACATCTTAGGCTTCCCGTCACGAACAAGCGTGCGGGTGAAACAGGGTGACGGATAACTATCGACATTGCTGATATTGATATGCTTCCCTCTCTCCCACACTCTTTTGCTCTTCTGCCTACAGTAGGAAGTGAATCTTTTATTGAAGAGCGAGAAGGGGGAAGGAGTGAATTATTCAGACAGAAGAAACACACACCTCACAAGACCTCATGCGTTAAGGGCGTGCCTCCCATTCAAGTCATGATTTTATATTTATATTAATCACTGATCAACTTTTAGACTTTTTTCAATTGTTTAACTTTCACAAAATGAAACATTTATACAGCGCATACGTTTTGCATAATTAGCTGCCAATGTTACATTTTTAACGTTTTTTGGGTTGTACAAATAAGGAGAACTGAAACATTTTAAGTTTAACTGCATTTCCACAGACTAATTCATGATATGGTTTCCATTTCTATCACAAAAACTCATTTCATGTTTCTTGGCTGTCAAAATCGTAACAAATTTGAGAATTTTGAAATGCCAGTTAAAATTAATTAATATTTTCTGGAAGAAATTCAAACCATTTCTTGAAGTAGCCAGTGGCGTTGCAGTTAAAACTAATTTTTTTTTCTTTCAAAAAATAAAATTCTCCTTATTTGTACAACTCAAAAACGTTAAAAATGTAACTTTGGCAGCTAATTATCCAAAAAGTATGCGCTGTATATATTTTTTCATTTCGTGAAAGTTAAGCAATTGAAAAAGTCTGTAATTACTGTAAATATAAAATCTTGACCTGAAATGGGAGGCACCCCCTTAAGTACAGTTCCATTACGAACTTCAATGCGCTGTAGGTGCTTGTGCCTTCTAATTTTTCAATTGATGGCAACGATCCCGAACTTGCCATCCGGCTGGTTTGGTTTAACTACTCGCGCATCTAAGAACAGAGCTAACTTGGAAGTTTCTTACTTAAAAGCAGCAAAAAATTGCTCATTACACATTTTTTATTAATTCATACACTGCTCTGAACGGAGACACATTATAATTATTAACTTCAAATCAGCATTTACTAGAAAGTAATCAGTTCCATTCCTATCCAATATACATATATCTCGTAATTATAATAATTAATTATCATGCCCTGGGTTCATAACATGTTGAATAAAGTTATATTTTCTGAACAACGCTACCTTTTTTTAATATACAATAAAGGGCAGGCTTTTTTCAATAACCAAATAAAGAAAAACATACAGAGATATTAACTACAAAAGTCTGAAGATTATTTAGTTCGAACAATTTTAAGCAATACAAAATTACACTCTTAATACTGTAGTGACTGGTGAAACAATTTTCCTTTGCTTGCTGACAACTAAATGTTTATCGTCCAAGCAAATTACACATTCATTCGTCATTTATCATTTTAAATAATTCACAGTGATGCACATTGATTTCTTTATACCAGAGGTGCCGCAGCATACAAATTCCGAAGGAAAATCGACTCCATCATTTGTGTGTGGGGTGAAATGTAGTTAATACCCTTTCCTGCACCCTTTCCCACTATGTCTAATTGTATTGAAAGTAGCTTATTAATAAAAAATAAAATATGTCGAACGGAACACGTTAAAATTCACTTTAAGCTGTACGTGACGACACTTAAAATTTTCAGAAAACTTTAGCTTATAAGTGTTTAGAAACTTGATTTTTTTTTAAATATTTGAATTTGGAGTGAACCAAAAAAATGTTACAAAAGCAATTATAAATTTGTGGGTTTTGTGCTGTTACATGTTTCAGTTACACGTTAACACTAGGGACCGGAAAAATTCGCGGGTTCAATGACCACCAGGATGAAATCCACAGTTCTACGCACACTCGGTCAAATTTCAACCACTCATTGGCTGCTGTCTTGTGAAACGTCGCAACGTAGCAGCCCGTGATTCTATAAAGCTTTGGTCGGGTGTTTTTTCTCATTGGCCCAGAGTCATCCAGGTGAGTTGCGAGCCAATGGCAGAGGCAGCACTGAGGTATAACTATTTGTATTTTATCCTGTCGCGAAAGGAACCCGCGAATTTTTCCTGTCTCTAGTTAACGTTATAGTGTAAACTAACATTTTGGTAATCTGTTTCCTCGGTGTAAGGGATATGCCCCAGTGCGCGCTAGTGTTGAGGTGAAGGCGGGGGTGATGCTGCAGTGCACGCGCTGGACATCTGGAACGTGATCGAGGCGTTCCGCGAGAACGGGCTCAACACGCTGGAGCCGCAGGCCGAGGTGGGCGTGTCGCGGCTCGAGACGCTCGTGTCCAGCCTGTACCACAGCCTCAACAAGCGGCTGCCCCCGGCGCAGCTGGTGCGCGTCGAGGCGTGCTCGGGCCTGCTGCTCAACTGGCTGCTGTCGGCCTACTGCGTGTAACTACCGCTCTGCCGCCCTCGCCGCCAGACAAGTGCCCCGTAGCTCTAATGCAACCAGACCAGTACCCCGTAGCTGTCACACCACCAGACAAGTGTCCCGTAGCTCTCACGACACCATATCAGTGTCCCATAGTAGTGCCCCGTATCTCTCACGACACCAGACAAGTGTCCCGTAGCACTCACGCCACCACATCAGTGTCCCATAGTAGTGCCCCGTATCTCTCACGACACCAGACCAGTGCCCCGTAGCAGTGCCCTGTAGTTCCACGTCACCAGACAAGTGTCCCATAGTAGTGCCCTGTAGCTCTCACGCCACCAGACCAGTGTCCCGTAGCAGTGCCCTGTAGTTCCACGTCACCAGACAAGTGTCCCATAGTAGTGCCCTGTAGCTCTCACGCCACCAGACCAGTGTCCCGTAGCTCTCACGACACCATATCAGTGTCCCATAGTAGTGCCCCGTATCTCTCACGACACCAGACCAGTGCCCCGTAGCAGTGCCCTGTAGTTCCACGTCACCAGACAAGTGTCCCATAGTAGTGCCCTGTAGCTCTCACGCCACCAGACCAGTGTCCCGTAGCAGTGCCCTGTAGTTCCACGTCACCAGACAAGTGTCCCATAGTAGTGCCCTGTAGCTCTCACGCCACCAGACCAGTGTCCCGTAGCTCTCACGACACCAGACAAGTGTCCCATAGTAGTGCCCCGTATCTCTCACGACACCAGACCAGTGCCCCGTAGCAGTGCCCTGTAGTTCCACGTCACCAGACAAGTGTCCCATAGTAGTGCCCTGTAGCTCTCACGCCACCAGACCAGTGTCCCGTAGCAGTGCCCTGTAGTTCCACGTCACCAGACAAGTGTCCCATAGTAGTGCCCTGTAGCTCTCACGCCACCAGACCAGTGTCCCGTAGCAGTGCCCTGTAGTTCCACGTCACCAGACAAGTGTCCCATAGTAGTGCCCTGTAGCTCTCACGCCACCAGACCAGTGTCCCGTAGCAGTGCCCTGTAGTTCCACGTCACCAGACAAGTGTCCCATAGTAGTGCCCTGTAGCTCTCACGCCACCAGACCAGTGTCCCGTAGCTCTCACGACACCATATCAGTGTCCCATAGTAGTGCCCCGTATCTCTCACGACACCAGACCAGTGTCCCGTAGCAGTGCCCTGTAGTTCCACATCACCAGACAAGTGTCCCATAGTAGTGCCCTGTAGCTCTCACGCCACCAGACCAGTGTCCCGTAGCTCTCACGACACCATATCAGTGTCCCATAGTAGTGCCCCGTATCTCTCACGACACCAGACAAGTGTCCCATAGTAGTGCCCCGTATCTCTCACGACACCATATCAGTGTCCCATAGTAGTGCCCCGTATCTCTCACGACACCAGACAAGTGTCCCATAGTAGTGCCCTGTAGCTCTCACGACACCAGACCAGTGCCCCGTAGCAGTGCCCTGTAGCTCCACGTCACCAGACCAGTGCCCCGTAGCAGTGCCCTGTAGCTCTCACGCCACCAGACCAGTGTCCCATAGTAGTGTCCCGTAGCACTCACGCCACCAGACCAGTGCCCCATAGTGGTGCCCCGTAGCTCTCACGACACCAGACCAGTGCCCCATAGTAGTGACCCGTAGGTCTCACGACACCAGACAAGTGTCCCATAGTAGTGCCCTGTATCTCTCACGCCACCAGACCAGTGCCCCATAATAGTGCCCCGTAGCTCTCACGACACCAGACAAGTGTCCCATAGTAGTGCCCCGTATCTCTTACACCACCAGACCAGTGCCTTGTAGCTCTCACACCATCAGACTAGTGCCCGACAGCTGTCTCACCTCCAGACCAGTGCCCGACAGCTCTGCATTAGAAACACGGATAATAACCAGGCCACATCTCATAAATAATTAAATTTAGATACACCCATTGCTGTAATATTTACCCATTGTGTTATTAAGTAGAAGAAGGCCAGAGTTATAGTTGCTTTTTAGAGTTAACTTTTCGCCCATTTTGTTTTGAATACAAAATGCTAAAGTTTTATACTTGCCAGAACAATTTTTAACTCTTTCCTGAAATAGTTCGTATTTTTTATTTGTAGCTGTTGCACTGGAGGTGTTGTCACTGTGCTATAGATAACTGAACAGTTACTATGCATTTTATTGTCTGGTGAGAATTTTTTTTCCCCTATCAATTGAGTACACATCCCTATCAACTTGATGCACATTTAAACAGTATGTTTGATAAACAGTGCAGAAATGAATAATTATTTGATATTTTGAGTTAAAGAACTTTTCATTCGCAGTAATTTGCAACAGTGTTCAAAACAGCGCAATTGGAAATGTGATACTAATAATCAACTTTTTAGATTTTTATGTTAATTTCGTGAAATAATTTATTCTTGTGTAAGTATATAAAACTTTTTATACTATCTTTAACCCAACTTAACTTGCAGTTAGGTAATTGAATCACCTACAGTGTAAAATAAACAGGGTTGGCACGTTTAAAACAAAATGTTTAAAACAATATGTTCAAAATTGTTTAAAACAATACACTCTGAATAAAACAAGTTTAAAACACAATGTTTAAAACATTCTGTTCTAAACATGTTTTTTATATGTATTTTAAAATATGCTTTATTTCTTACGAAAACGAAAACTGCTTATTGACATTTTCATCGCAAGCATCACTGTCTCATTGTAAGTCACCAATTGTGATAAATATCCAGACTAGGATGAGAAGTTTTGAAGTGAAACACTTTCCTCACTTAAACATAAAATACCAGCACTGCTTGGGGTCAAACCAGTCATACCTTTTAGGGTGCCAGTTCCACTAAGTTCATCTAACCTAATTAAAATTTGTTTTTGTTAGTTAAGTGCACGGAAAACAGTTACAAGTTTGGCAGCCTTCTCTGTTCCTAGCCGGTTCCTTACAGTACTATGCACAAACCCGAATGTGGAGAAAAGACGTTCAATACCAGCTGACAAAGCTACTGCACTGTGTAACTGATGTGCCAGGTGCAGAGTTGCATGATGAGTACTTTTCTCCAAAGCCATCCACCATACTAGAGGTTTAATCTCTTTTAGTGTTACAGGGCTGAATAAGTATTATCGTTGAAAGATTTGTGCAATGGGAGTGCATGAGTTGATGTAAGCTTTTGGACATACGCCATTGCTAAGCACAAGTATGTCTGTAGAAGAAAACTACAAAAAACACAAATGACAAAAACACAAATAAAGCAAAAAATTGCTGTTGTCAGGATATAAACACCACACAATACTCCACAACAGGAATTTGGTCACACCTGTGTTTTCGTACCATGTGCGTCTCTGCTTTAGGATGGGAGCAGATTGCAGTTCCCAAAACGTTGCTTGTTTCTGTTTTAGAAAACTGTCATGTTTGTTTCGTCTTTTCGTTTTGTCGTGTTTTTGTCTCATTTTGACTGTTGTGCTGAATTTTTTTGGGTTCAATATTTTTGTGCTGTCATCATTTGTGGTTTTTTTTTTCGTTCTTTTTTAAAAACCTAGTGTATTTGTTTCGTCTTTTCGTTTTGCTGTGTTTTTGTCTCGTTTCAACTGTTGTGCTGAATGTTTTGATTTCAGTATTTTTGTGCTGTCATCATTTGTGGGTTTTTTTTCGTTCTGTTAGTCCATTTTTCAGTAAATATGTAGTTGGGCGGTATTTGAGAAAAAAAATGTTAAAAATCCAAAAATACTTTTATTCTATGCTCTTTAACTTCCTCTATTCATTAAAAGCAGTGGAGGTAAGAAATTCCAAATACTTTAGGAGATATCGAATTTTTAAATTTCATTATATGTATTTGAGCGGTATTTGCGAAAAAAAATGTTAAAAATCCGAAAATACCTTTAGTAGATTCTCTTCAACTTCCTCTTTTCATTAAAAGCGGCGGAGACAAGAAATTCCAAACACTTTAGGAGATATCGAATTTTTAAAATTCATCACAATTATATCAGTGCATTCATGTGGCATTCCGCATTGTTTCTTGTTTACGAGTATCTATTTTTTTATTGGATAATGATGTCACATGATTGATCGTGATAGGCCAGAATTAAAATGAACCAATACGTGATTATTTAGTTCATTTATTGTTTTAAAACGGTGTTTAATTACCGCCTCCAACTTAGGCGAGTTTTTAACATTTCTAATTTCTAAGTCTTATTTTTTATTGTTGCTAAAGTAATAAGTAACAAAAAAATTTTACATGAGTTGTTACTTTTAATCCTTTGTCCCGGTTTGTTAGGTCAGGTCAGTTACATTATAAATACTTTAAAACTAAAGAACCATTGAAATAATTTCATATTATTTTTAATGTACGCTTAGTTTCAAAGTATTTATAATGTAACAGACCTGACCTAATCGACCATTTTCATTAATAAGCTATTCACAAACACACGGCAAAATAAAAAATGGCGGCGGTCGAATGATAAACACAGGTCTTGTATGCAAAATAAGAACGGCGATATCTCCTAAAATATTTGGAATTTCTTATCTCTGCCGCTTTTAATGAAAAGAGGAAGTTGAAGAGCATCTAATAAAGGTATTTTCGGACTTTTAACATTTTTTTTCGCAAATACCGCTCAACTACATATGATGAAATTTAAAAATTCGATATCTTCTAAAGTATTTGGAATTTCTTACCTCCGCCACTTTTAATGAAAAGAGTAAGTTGAAGAGCGTCTAATAAAGGTATTTTCGGATTTTTAACATTTTTTTCGCAAATACCGCTCAACTACATATTTACCCATTTTTCTTTGTTTCGCTGACCATATTCCTGTTGTGGAGTATTGTGTGGTGTTTATATCCTGACAACAGCAATTGCTTCATTTGTTTTTTTGTCATTTGTGTTTTTTGTACTTTTCTTCTACAGACACACTTGTGCTTAGCAATGGTGTATGTCCAAAAGCTTACATAAAGTCGGGACTGAATAAGTACTCCTTGAAAGGTGAACTTTTTGCCTTGTACTTAATAATATCCGGAATGGCTACAGTCAGGGAAAACCGGGAAATGTCAGGGAATTCCATATTGAAAAATGTGTAGCAATATACCTTACACCTGATGGGACTTCTGCTGAAACCATATGTGCAAAACATACTGTGGTGGTTTTGATTAAAATTAATATTAAAAACAAAAAAAAGTTTAGACTTAAAAAAACTGTTTAAAACATGACTAACTGTTTAAAACAAAAAAAAAAAACCGTTTAAAACAATAAAAAACTTGTTTTTTGATTTTTTTTAAAAAACTGTTTTTTTCCCAACCCTGAAAATAAACGCTAATATTATCACACAGATATTTTTGGGTTGAGCCGAGTGGTTAGATCTTGTTAGTCCCTCGCCAGCCAGGCGATAGAACCCAAATATTTTGGAAGGTTGAAACTTGGTGGACATTGCTGTAAGTTAGTGAGTTTCTTGACATACTCACCCTGCCAATTAGATTCATCGTTACCCCAGCTCGCTGTCTCACCCCTTATTTATAGAGACCGGAAAAATTTGCGGGTTCATTTCATGATACGCTATAATTCAAACAACTGTATCTTTATATTGCTTCTGTAACTGACTCACAGTTTATCTGAAGGACTATGAGCCAATGAAAAACCTTCAACCATAAAAGTATCGAATCGGAAGCGTCCCAGTTGGCAGGTGTCACGAGTCAGTAGCCAATGAGCAGGTGGCATTTGCCTGAGTGTGTAGGGGATTGTGGATTCTATCCTAGAGGTCATCGAAATCGTGAATTTTTCCAGTCTCTACTTACTTATCTTCAATGGTTTTGACGAGCATTTTAACCACAAAAAAAAATTCATTCAATTTTAATTCATTATGAAGATTATTTTATTGATTGTTGTCTGTGTTGTGTGGTGTTGCAGTGAGAACCTGGGAAAGATACGTGTGTTCTCCATCAAAGTGGCGCTGGCCACAATGTGCGCAGGCAAACTCATGGACAAGCTGAGGTGTAAGTACCTGCTGCAGTCTCATTGGCCGAGGGGGCTGAAGGCACGTGCGAGTGTCTGATCGCAAGTTTTGCTTTCGCTTTACCCTTTGTGGCAAGTAGGGGTCTTCGAATATTCAAAAAATAATCTGTATTTGAAAATAATTTGATATTCATTTCAACATTTCAAATCAAATAATTTTTTTATTATTATTCATTACCAATAGATATAACAAGTGGACCCATTCACAAAAAATTTAATTGAAAATATTTGTAAAATGAAGCTAAGAAGAGAAATTTAGATTTTGTTTTCTGAAAATAAAAGTCGTCCTTTTTAAATGCATCAGATTATCTGTGATTTTTATTAAAAAATATTAAAAATACTTTATGTTTAGTTTCTAAACTAATCAGTTGAAACAACAAAACAGTTTTTCAACTAAAACTTGAGTGGTTTAAGATAATAATTTTATTTTATTGCATTTTATACCAGACTGATATGGTTCCATACATATTATATATTACTGTGGTTTTATTATTACTGTATTTTGAATATTTTTGTGTTTATTTTTCCTGGACTCTGTTGAAATTTGAAAAGAAAAAAAGTTTCATTTTATGTTTGAATTTGATTAAAACAATATTCAACATGCATTAATGATTCAATATTTGATTTGTATTGGGGGAAAAAAAATAAAACAGGTTGTGCAGAAGCCTAGTGGGAGGCCGAGGTAATGCCTGTCAGAGTGAACGGGCATCATTTGAGGGGGTTCCAGTAGCTGTTTCGTGACATGCTGTGAGGTTTGGTCCGGAGATGGAGCAGTGGTGGGAGAAACAGGAGCACCATGAAGAAAACTAACTTTCCTGTTTGTTGAAACGTTGTGCAAAAATCTGCACCTGGATCTTGCCGGGACTGAGCATGGATCTCCAAGGTTCATTGGATGTGCTAACCGCGCACTCAGCGGGACTCCAACTGGGTCTAGCGGTCCCTGGGCTGTGGTCCTACCAAGCTGCTGTGAACAGTTCTGAAATAAAATCTATCAAAAGGTTTTCTGTTTCTGCCGCTATTGCGTGATCAGTTCAGTTTGCACAAAGCTGTCCGACACCCAGAAAAGACGGCAGCAGATCAAGATAGTTGATTAGTTGTTATAATTTATCCATTTCTTATTATAACAGACTTAGATTGATGTCATGGTTACTGAGTATTTATTTACCGTTGTAGACAAGGGCTTGCAGCATTTGCCCTCTTTGGTTTAGAAAAAGAACGGAAAACGGAAATCAGCATGGCTCGACCGGGTTCTCTCGAGTACGAGTGCAACGTTTTATTGCCGTGCCACGTCGCTCGTCTGGACGCAAAGGGGAAGGCTAGCATAGCATCGTTCAGTTCGGTGGTGGCCGGCCAGTGCCCGGCAGTGTTGCCGCCGACGCACCACGGAGCAACGAGGCAGCGCTGTGACGGTCCACGCTCTTGTGCGCAGATATCTTCTCGCAGATCTCCGACCCCAACGGCCACCTGGTGACGTGGAGGTTCGCCGAGTACCTGCAGGAGGTGCTGGCGCTGCCCGCGGCCGTCTACGAGAGCCCGTCCTTCAACTACGTCGAGGGCCTGGCTGGCTCCGTCTTCCCCGGGGTGAGTGAAGCTCGAGCGTGCCGTTTCGACTTCCCCCAGGTCCTGGGCGGCCGTCGCAACTGGTGCATCACGCTCTGGGGCCCCGGGCTTCAAGCCTCTGTGCACAACCGCGCTACTTAAAGACCTTACTTAATCACAACACCAGATCAAACTGGGCCTTCCCCGTTTGTTGGGTTTCGAGTGGTCGACACGATTCCCAATCGCGTAGTAATGTTTTTGGACTAAATTTTCACCTTTTTTTTGTAGGTTCACCACGTTCGGGAACCCTCGTCACGTTGTGTATACTGCGTCTGTGTTGTGTCTGGGGTCTACATCTCCATATTTCCAGTGGTATTATTTAGTGCTGTTTTCTTCCTAGTTAGATGTCAGTAAAATTAAACTTTGTTGCAAGGTGTAATTAAAATAATTGTGTCATTATGATATACTGCACTTACTGTGTCTGCGTACTGTTGGAAACTTATACATTTTTAGATACTTTCTGCCTTATAGAAGAACACCTTTCACAGTAAATAAAATGTAATTCACTGTTTGTTCATTTTTTTTTTGCTGTGAAGAGAATATCATTAAATACTAGGGTGGTCATTATTTTTCAAAGTCTTAATTTCAAATCGCCCACCCCTCCAATTTTTGTCCTTTTGTAAAAACGAGACCTTACTCGTTAGGATCAGAGGTCGGGAACCCGTGCCACATCGAGCCTGAAGTTGGGAGGACGAAGCGCTTCCCGGCGCGAGCCGCGACAAGTGCGGGCGTGTCCGTGCAAGCCTCGACATGTCGGAGCGTAAATCCTCCCGCACTTCTCAGATCCAATTTCTCAGTTTGTCTCGAGCTGTTGTGCGTGTTACAAGTCCCCGCTATGAAGCAAGTATGTGTCCAATTTGAGAAGTGCCGATAAAAACGTTTATTTGGTGGGTTCAGTGTCTCACAAAATTCATGGTTGCAAGCTACCCTCAAACAAGCAAGTACTTTCAGATTTATTTTATAATTTACGGGAAGTGAAGATGTCTCTTGCCGAAAGTGCTAATTTAGTGATAAGGGAGTGTTTAATTTTTTGGGAGAAGGCAAGGATCCTACGAGATCACTGCAACATTGCCAGGAAAAACTCATTAAATTACATTCTCATTGGCGTAACCTACAAAGGAGTTCTCATGGGTCATCGTAAACGCAGCGTGAGCGTGAGAATGAATTCATATTAGATTCAAATAATTTATTTGATATCGCACATGGAAATCCTTTGGAGTTAGTTAAAATAGAAGAAGATAAAATATTTATGCAGCTCCAAAGAGAACATGGACGGAAAGGGTGTCTTGCCAGGATTGACAAGAAGACGACAAAACGGGAGGAATGGTCAATCGAAAGAGCCATTAAATTTGATGAAAGGAGGGCCAAAGAACAGGCACACCGTGAGGGTAATATTAAATTTCACTTTGACGCAGAAAGTAGTTCTGAAGAGTCTGATTCATCCGACATACCTTCATCTAGTTTGTCCCTACCTTGTCCCACCCAAATAACAGGACGCGCCGAAGAAAATTCCGATGAACCGGATAAAGTAATGCGCGGTCGGAAATGTATGTTCACACCGAAGTTAATGGCAGCCTTGGATCGTTGCCAAATAAGTCAACAGAATGCAGTATTCAATTTAGAAGCAGCAGTTGAAGCACTAGGCCTTAACATAACAGATATACCTCTCACTAGGACTTCTCTACAAAGATATAGAGAAAGGTTTAGGAAAAATAACCATCTGAAAATTAAACAACTATTTCAAAAGGATGTGCCTAAGTTTGTAACTGTGCATTGGGACGGTAAGCTACTTCCTGCATTGAATGTGCGAGATCCAAATCAAGAAAGGCTGTCAGTTATAGTTTCTTATGCTGGTACAAAGAAAAATTGTTGGGGGTACCAAAATTAGAAAATAGTTCAGGAAGAGAGCAGGCCTCAGCTGTTTGGACTGTTCTGGGAGACTGGCTGGGGATTGCAAGAAAAAGTTCAAATTTTGTGCTCGGACACTACTGCGTCTAATACAGGACGTTTCAGTGGCGCTGTAACGTATTTAGAGCAATATGCCGAAAGAGAGCTAATATACTTCCCCTGTAGACATCACATGTACGAGCTAGTTTTGCGGAGTGTCTTCGAACAGGAGTTTTCTAAGGCTTCGTGCAGTCCAGATATAGTTTATTTAAAAAAAAAAAAAATATATAGAACAATGGAATACATTGGATCACGAAAATTATATCACGGGCAAACTTACCTAAAAGAAATATTGGATGAACAAGAACATGCAAATATTACAAATTATTTGTATGATGCTCTGCAAAACCAAAATTTAAAACATGATTACCGTGAATTGACTGAATTGTGCATAGTTTTTATTGGAAAGGATCCGGAACAGAACTACAAACTAAACCTCCAGGAGCTCTCCATCATGCCCGATGGATGGCGAAAACTTTGTATTCCTTTAAAATGTTTTTTTTTTTTTTTTCAGTCGTCAGTTAGCCTTAAATGTGTCTGAAGTTAACAGTTTAAGAAATATATGTGTGTTCTTAGTGAAACTTTATGTAAAAGCCTGGCTGGAGTGTTCGTTAGCTATACAGGCGCCATTGAATGACTTACTATTTATAAAACAATTGAAAAAATATGAAACCATAAATAAAGGTATTTCGTTTTGCAGTCACTTATGGTATTTATCAAAAGATTTGGCTATTTTAACATTTTTTGAAAAAATTGTTGTTGTATCATCAAAAATAAAAATGGTTGAAAACTGAAAACGGGAAAATCTCAACACGGAAAGAAAATATTCAGTTTCTCCAAGTGATACTTTTCACCTTACAGGTAAGATCATTTTTATATTTATTTTTTCTTATGAAATTTATGAAAATATTGTAAACATAATGGAAACCTGTCATTATTAACCATGCTTGGCTGAAAAACTATTTTTTTATGGCATATACATAAATTATTATTATTATTATAGATTATAATAAAAAATGTTTACAAATTTTTTCTTTTCTTTTTGTTTCAGATAAAAATATTGAAGACTTCATTTCTCAAAAAAGTTTAAATTCCCTGAAAAAATTAGAAATCAACACTAACTTTTTGAATCATAGCCCAGACTTTTGGGATGCAGACGATGACTCTTTAGAGAGTCAAAAAACAATTAGTAATTTAAGAGTAGTAAATGACACAGCAGAGAGGGGCGTGAAATTAATACATGATTGTAACGGACTGTTCACAGCTAATGAAGAACAAAGACAATTCCTTTTTCACAGTGTTGAAGACCACAGGAAGCAATTCCTTGATTGCAAAAAAACTTCATTAAAACGAAAATTTGTTTAAATTGGAATAATTTTTTTATCAAGCACCTAAATGTTCATTTAAAAAAATGTATTTTCAAAATAAAATGTTATCTATTAGCATCTTTAATTTATTTGCATGTTTTAATTTGTTACCCTTTTTTCCCATATTCAAGGCCGATGTTGCACGGGCTAAATTAAAATTTACTAAAGGAATTTTGTATATTGTCATTTAACGGAAAGGGGTAAAAAAATAAGGGGTGGGGAACCTAGAATTACGAAGTTATTTATTTCTCCCCAAAGGCTGTGTCGAAGATTATAGGAAGAAATTCCTGGAATGCAAGAAAAAAATCATTAAGACGTAAATTTGTTTAAGTTTGAATTAAGACGTTTTTTTATAAAAATTCCAGATCTGTATTTCTTTTACTAAAAAAATATTCATTGAAAAATTGTAAAAAAATATAACAGCATTTTAAATTTATTAGAGAGTTTTAATTTTTAACCCTACATTGCCATATTCAATGGCGATGCGGCACGGGTAAACGTTAAAATTTTCAAAAGATCTTTTGTATATCGTCATTTTAAATGGAAAGGAAAAAAAAATGAGGGGTGGGTAACCCGGAATTACGAAGTTTTTTTTTTCACCCCTATAAATAAGGGCCACCCTATTAAATACACATCTTGTTCAAGGTAGATATTTGAGTGAAATACTGTTTCACATAATTCATTAGTTTTTGAAAGAGTTATGTTTGGCATGTTTAAAAGGCAAATTGTGTTACAGCAAATATTTTGAAAGTTACAATTTTTGACGTGACAACGTCTAATAAATCGATGAATGCCGGCTGCAAGCACAAAAATGTGTCCCGTTATGCACATTGTCCCATTACGCTCATTGTACGCTTGCGCCGCATCTATCTCTCTTCCACTCGATTGGAACAACCATTGATTTGACCTTTTCGAGGCACATTAAACTTGAAACACTCCCATTCGTTTCCTACGATTCATATCATCGTCCTATCCCTAACAGAATAACACAGATTGTAAGAAGTTAAATAGCAAACGTGTATAAAAGTTATAGTTAAAATAGGTAATCTCTTCGTTAACGTAATTAACATATTTGAAGTAATGAGTGCAAATAAAAGTAAATTTATCAATTAAATTGTAGATTTCATTTCACTCCTTCTTTGTATCCATACAAAATAGCGATGATTCAATAAAAATGATTCAATTTTATTCATAAAAGCATGCAATCATTTCATCAATGTTTTGTTATGACGTCACGTTAAACTATCGTCCGTAAACCGACTTTACAGACAACCAATTTTTTTTTTGTTTGTGATTGTCTCCAGACGGGGAAGGTGACGGTGAACGACTTCATGGACACCATGATGTCGGACCCCGGGCCGCACTGCATGGTGTGGCTGCCGCTACTGCACCGGTTGGCCAGCGTCGAGACAGGTGCAGTCGCCCACTCCCAGGCGGCGGTCTTTAACCAATCGCAGTCATTGACATGCTGTCCACATTCTGGGAAAGTCCTGGGAAAAGTCGGTCAAATTGAAATTGGCCAGGGAAAGTCAGTCAAGTTGAAATTGGCGAGGGAAAGTCAGAGAACCTACTTTGAAACCCGGAAGAAAAAAAAAGTGCGCAAATTGCTTAGTGATGATAATTTGTGGGGAAACGTCTTTTGCTTCATCATACCATCAACCGGACCTTGAACACATTCTCGCCCCCCCCCCCCCCCCCCCCAGATGTTGTTTTAGTGCATAGTCGTGCACACCGTAAAATGGTATATGCGAGGCTCTGTTTGTACTAGGCCAGCTGTAGGGATGGTGGAGGCTTGATTGTCTTTATTTCTTTCAGAAGATTGCGAATTAGGTCAATTATTTGAAAGAAAGAAAAAATCATTGGGGAATTTTGTAATTTTGGTCTTTGAAAGTTCTCAAAAAGTCAGGGGAATTTTTGCACATATAATTTTGTGGACACCCGGGTTAGGCATAATCATCGACACAGAAAAGAAAATCGCATTTATATGTTTATCTGTCTTTCATTTACTTATGCTTTTATGTATTAGGCAAACAGTTTAATCTTTTTTCCTTTCTTACTCCCAAATTATTCATGGATAGGGGCCGGAAAAATTCGCAATTTGCGATAGATGCGATTTTTTTGCGAATTTTGAGGTTAGATGCGATTTTTTACTAATTGTTGTTATAAATGCTATATTTGCGAAATCGCGGTAAAATTGCCATTATCGGGCGAAAAACCACTATAGAATGCAACAAAATGGCTTGAACACACATTCCTCAAAGTATTTTTTTTGAAAATAGCCACCATAACACAATTACCGTAAACAATAGCTTCTGACAAGGCTTGTTGAAGGAATAAAATCCGAATCCTAACCTTTATTTATAAAACATTCCTTAACCAAATATCACGCATGATAGTATAGAATAAGTAATTTTGTAAATTTATTCTTTACGATTTACTCAAGATACCGTTGAATGTTGTTTAGAAAAGAATGTTCACACTACTTATCGACGCAGTTATTTTGTTTTGTTAGATCACATCACGTTCGCCTACGTTCGCCATTGCATCGTGTGTTGCCTGTTCATGAAGAGTATCTAACCTAACAAAACAAAATTTCCCGGGAAGCGCATCACGGAAACCAACAACCTAGAAAATATCTAGGTCGTTGACGGGATCGTAGTGAACTTGCAAAGATAAAAATGAAAATATTTTAAATGCTGAAAACTACTACAAATATTTTAGTACGCGGTTTTTTACATTCGTTGATAATCACTTTAGTCTTCAAATTTTTTTTCTGATCAATATTTTACATAGGGACAAATCATACATTTTGTGGTGCACATTTAGCGTACTGAAGTTGGTCAACTCGAATCGTCAGTTTGTTTCCATCTGAAATTACTAGTGGTCAAACGTTTGTTTACAAATACCGTTTAATGATTTTGGTTTGTGTTAAAATTCGTCATAATGGGTATAAACACTATTACAACTTCTTGTATTGTTATGTAACTTTAATATCTTATGCAAATTTCTCAAAAATAGATGCTAATTTCTGGAAAATAGATGCTAATTTTCAACATCATAAATGCTAATTATGTAATAAATAGATGCTAATTTTTCCAGGCCCTATTCATGGAAGAGCAGAATAGATAAGTTAACTATTTTTGTTACCACACAGTTAATATGTTTTTGGAACAAAATTGTTCAGTAATAATATTTTAGATATTAGGTTTTCATGGATTGTAGTTTAGTAATTAAAAAAATATATATTTAATTTCATTTCAGAGTTTGTAGTTGTATTAACTATTTACTGGAACTTGTGTGTATTTTTGGATTTGCTGCATTTCCCCACTTTCACCTCGTGTCGTTGCCCCCCCAGGCCTGGTGGGAGGCCGTGAAATGCGAGCGGAGCGGCCGTATGTATCTCTGTCTCCGTCTGCGCAGTCGTCCATCCCACGGCCTGCGACGCGTGCCAGCGCGAGGGCTTCTCCGGGTTCCGCTACCGCTGCCAGAAGTGCCACAGCTACCAGCTGTGCCAGGACTGCTTCTGGCGCGGCCGCGTCTCCGGGCCGCACACCAACGACCACGAAGTCAAGGAGTACACCACTTACGTGAGTGCATGCCCCCCTACCCGGTGGCCCCCGTGCGTTGGCGCCACGCCTTCTCGACCTCTCTCTCTCTCTCTCCCTCTCTCGTCCCGACAGAAGTCGCCCAGCAAGCAGATCGGCCACTCGCTGCGCAAGTCGTTCCGCTGCGTCCCGGAGAAGGGGCGGACCAACATTCCTCGTTTCCCGGAGGAGCCGGAGAAAACCCTCAACCTGTCCCACATAGTGTGAGTACTTTCACTCGACTCGGTGCGCCTCATCGGTTGGAGACGTTTGTGACAGTCTTGTCTTCACACGAAGTAGACTACAAGTAAATTACGTCAGTGTTCATAACATAATCTGCTTGAATCGACTACAGCCTACACTTGATTCTAAAAAAAAATTTCTCCATCACCCTTTTTATTTGAAGTTATACTTCTTCAGGTGCATTATGAAAAAAATAATGAGAGTGAATTTTTATGATGTGTGCACAACATGCAATGAAATTTTCACAACATGAAAAAAAGACTACATACAAATAAAAATTTTATATGTGTTTTTAATTATTATAGTACTTTAGTTTTTGATACTGAATACTGGTCCATATAATGGAAAATATGTATTTATTGTGAGTATTATTAGTAATAGAAATTGTCAGCATATTTATTGATTTTCATTACTAATTTAAATTTAACTAGATTTATTTTACTAATTAAAATAATTAATTTTATATATATTTTTATATCAATGTTGAATATTGAGTATTTATTTAAATGTTTAAATTTTATTGAACTTGCACTTTACCAACCGTATTTTTTAAGTTCGTTCCAGTCCTTTTACTATTTTATTTCTATTAATTATTTGCATGCAAAATTAAAGTTAGTTTTTTTACCATGCCAAGTAAGTATAATTTCTAACGTTGCTTACATAAGTACACGCACCAAGTTTTTTTTTTTTTTTTTTTAACTATTGATTTGAAAAAGGAGAAATGTGGAGCATAGTTACGCTGTCACGTGCTGCGTGTTGGCAGTCCTCCCTCGCCGCTGCCGTCCCACAACGGCTTCCCGGACGGTTCCTTCGTGTCGCAGTTCGACGGCGGCTCCATGGACAGTCGCTCCACCGGCCGGAGGTCAGTGGCCCACGGTCCAGTCGCTCTCTGTTCCCGTGCCAGCTGCCGGAGGAACAACCTTCCCCTTCGTTCTACCTTCGAATATATATACTGTATAGAAGTTGCGAGTGGATAGGATTTACTCTACGTTTCTCAGGAGCGTATGATGAGCAGCTTGGGAACTTCACCGCTGCAGTGTGCTGCCGTAACGCCCTGTATCGTCTTAGGTTGCTATTTGCACGTTAGAGCGCAGCACTGTCGCCCGCTGTCATTCCCCCGCACCCCCCACCGCCCAACATTCACTGCAGCTCAAGGTCGTTCAACGGGAGTTTGTGCGTCACACAACTGTAGGGATGAGTGGTGGGGTTGAGGGTGGGTGGAGGACAACGTGTGTTTGAGGGAGGGTGGGGAAGGGGTGTTTTGAAGAGTTCGATACTTGTCCGCTAGGGACCACCACAAGTCGATGCCCTAGAGATGGTGGCGATTGCGGCGGTGAATTAACCAACAACCTCAAACCGTATTAGAAATTTTAACCTGGGCTGGCAACTTCTATACAGTATATATATTCAAAGGTTCTACGTTCTAGATGTTCTGTCTGTGTGTTTCCTTGCTGAATCAACACTGTTCTCCAAGGTTGTGTTGGTTGGGGAAGAGTGTTGAACTGTAGCAAGTAAACAATAAGGGTGTGAATACAGAATTTGTGAAATCGTTATTAAGAAGTATTTGTTATGCCTGAAATTGGGTGGACTCTTAATCCCTAACACTTTGTGAACAGTCTAATTTTGTAAATTGGTGGCTAGAACAAAATTGACTGAAACCACATTTCTGTGTGTGTATTTCCTGAATTTCTATCAAGCAAACAACAAAGTAATAAAAAATTTCCTGTTGAAAATGTAATTTATTTCAGCTGCAGCACATAAAAAGTCTGTTTGCAAAATGTGCAGGAAATCCTTGATTATCAAATTTGTGTCAAGTATTTTTGTTTGTGTTTTCCAACCAACTAAACGCAAAACTCCAAACAATACAGTAATAGTAAAATAATTTTTATGACTAGCTGAGGGGTGGGTGAAGCGGTAAAACAGACTTGCATTCTTGAGGACCCTGGTTCAAACCCTGGTACATCCATCCCAACTTAGGTTCGCTGGCATTCCTCGAGACCATGTGGGTGATCTTGTCAAGGGTCGGATATCATTTTTAAAATCAACCTGTGGCCCAGAACACACACAAATTACTATCAGCACATTTTAACGTAGGTGTTCCTTAAGACAACCAATAACAATTGTACCTATATGAAAGGGGCTTGTAATAAATAACCAAAAAAATAAATCCATGATTGCAAGTGCACTCGTGAAAAATATAATCTTTGAATTTTTAAGAAGAATTAAATGACTTTGATGCCAGTAAAGCAGTAGGTACAATTGCATATTCTACATTTCTTGGGTTTGGCCGTGATCAAGATTCGTGAAGTTTCATTATATAATTATTTGTCTTCAAAACTCCACTTGCTGGCCCATGCAATATGATTTTATTATTGTGGTTCACAATTGTGTTCTGCTAGGGGAAAGATTGAGTTAATTAATGTACAGCTACCTTCCTTAATGAGAATTGGATAGGTTTATATATATTTTGTGCAGTGACACTTGTTAACGACAGTCAAAAATGCTGGGCAGTTCAGAGCAAAACAAATGCTACATACTATTTGTGGAAAACAATGCGACTATTAATATAGTGCGACCCCAAACTTGTTTGATTTTGAGTTTATCAAAAAAACTTTATGGATTGTAAATCACAATTCAAGTACTCAGCACTTGAAAATTATAAAAATTATTAAATTTTTAGTCCATGTTTACTTTCATCAGTAGAGTGATACACATGATCTCTTTTGAAACACCAAACCACACTGCTATAGATGATATTTTGTACACATTGTCCAGCTTTGGAAACCCCAAAAAAAAATTAACTTTTATGTGCGGGCTTACAGTGCAGTTATTCTGGCAGAAATTTTAATTTCCAGTATTTGCTCGAGTTTTACAAATACTGTATCATACATCATATGACAGGCAACAATATTTGCTAAAAAAAAAAAAACATGTTGAAGCAATGCTTATCCGTTGGAACATCTGTACAAATTGTGTTGGGCGAAAAGTTAAAGGATTAGAACGCGTGCGAAGGCGAGCCCCGTGTGTGTCTCGGCAGGGGCGCAACAACAAAATTTCCAAAACGGGGGACAATATACCTTTTTATAAAGAATCATCGATTCCCCCTGTTGAAGCGGGGGGTCCGGGGGTCCTACCCCGGGAAAATTTGTGTTTCAAGGTGAAAAATGGTGCTATTTAAGCAGTTTTATTATCTAAAAATTGATTACACAGCACTTTATTTGCCCCCGTTTGCCCCCCACTTCAAGGTTTCAGAGGGGGGGCAAAATACCCTTCCCCCCCCCCCCCTTGTTGTTGCGCCCCTGTAGTCTCGGGGCCGGCGCACGGCTGAGGCGACGTGTTGTGTGCTCAGTGGCGGCGTGAGCTCGGGCAGCGCGGGCAAGCACACGGCCAGCCTCGAGTCGACACGCCTGGACGACGAGCACCGCCTCATCGCGCGCTACGCGGCGAGGCTGGCCGCCGAGGCGCGAGGCGCGGTGAGTCGCGCCCGCTGTCCCTCTCTCTCTCTCTCTCTCTCTCTCGCCGGCTGTCTGCGCAGTTGTGTCGAAACCCTTGCAGTCGTGACGTCGTGGCACTCTTTATTCTGCTACGTCCTGTCTTGCAAATAAAATTCATTTCTATAGCACCTCGTATAGTTTTTTAAGTGTACACCGCTGAAGTCTGTCTCTTTTGTGCGATTAGCGTTGGATTACAGTTGAGGTTATTTATTTAAAATACAGTATGTATATGCAGCCTTACATGTATGTAACTTCTTATAAAAAATAGTGGTACTATACTAATGGCGATTTGGGACTATTGAATGTTCCCATTTATCTTAACTTACAACAATTAAAAAAAAAGAAGCTATTTCTTCAAGAGGAGTACATAAAAATAATTTTTCAATGATGCTTTTTTTTTTTTTTTTTTTTACTTACTGTATTCTACAGTTCACTTTTAAAATCGCTTTATTCTTTTTTTTTTTTTTAGAGCTTTTATTGTGTATATAATTTAGGAAATATAAATTTTCTTCTTTTGTTTTATTTTTCCCTTTTAATACCATACATACGGCAAATAATAACCTTTAGAAATTTGTAATCCGTGCCCAGGGTGGAAAAAAAGTTTTAATGTTTAATTTGTTTTTATAAGTTGCAGATCAACTATCTGTCCATTATTTTTTTATATATTCTATAATTAAATTAATGGGTGGAGTCATGTGTCTTTACAGGTGTAGAGTGTATATGCTACAATTTCACTTAATGCACTTGCCTGCCTGTTTTTTTTTTGCATTTTTCCTTGTTTAGTTGTTCATATTTGCCAGGCAATGCATGTTATTAATTCTAGCAATAATCTTGGAGTAATCTGATTGTCCTTACTTTAAATATGAGGTGAAAATTTTAAAAGAATAATTTAAATGATTCATTTATTAGCAGATGCCGGGGTTTGAAGACATGTTTTTTTTACTAATAAAAATTTGACACATTTTTTTTAATAGACCATAAATTAAACTGTAAATAAAAGCTATTCAGTAATTTTTTTTTTCCGTACTTCATTTTATTTCAAATAATTATGCTGCATTTGGATTGTAAAATAGTTTAAAATGTGATTGATGCAGGTACCCAAAAAATTATTTGGTGTCATACTTGTATGAGTTTTCAGACAACTCATTCAGTTGAAACCAGTGCTGAGAAGTAATTAATTACAAGTAGGACTGTCAGTAATGGTTAACATTTCACATTTATAAAATGACAAAATCTTTTGTCAGTTCGGAACAACCCAGTTGAAAAGTCACCAGAATTGTTTGTAATTGTAATTTATTTGTTCTGTTTTGCATTTCTGCTGGGCTTGGTTAGTGTTTCTCACTACTTTTTTTTTCTCCCACTCCGGCAGTTATATATATTTTTTTTTACAACGAAAAATAAAATAGTGTTTTGTATTATATTCATTACATTATTTTATGGATGGCTTTTATGTGGAATAACTAAACCTTGAAAGGGTTGTTCTTAATCACTGATTTGCAACATTTTAACCACCATAAAAATTCAAATTTTTTTTTCCAATTGCATAGTAATCATTTTGAATTAAATGCAGTATGGTTTTTTTTTGCCATCTTGCTTACATGAAATTTACTGAAGTAAGTTATCTTAATTGAATCCGAACAGTTTCGAACACTTGATGGCTACATGTGCTCACTTTTTGTGTGACTTAATTCATTTTGATTTTTTTTTGTATGGTTACTTTTCAGAGAAAGTAAATAATATAGTGCACTAATGGTCTTACAGTAAAATTTTTTATCAAGAGCTAAAATGTATAACTTTCAGAGTTTTGGTTGTGATGACCAAATTCTCAAGTTGCATGATTGCAAAACAAGTACAAGATTAAATGGTACAGTACACTCCCGATTATCCGCGAAATTAAGTGGCAGGGCCACCGCGGATAGTGAAAATCGTGGATAATCCGCAAAAGAGCCGAAAATGGGAAACAAAAAAAAAACATTAATTTCAACTTAAAAATCTAAACATTTATGTACAGTAAAAGTTACAATTAACAGTAAAAAATTTTAAATGATGCTTAAACTATAGTATTTAACTGAATAATTAACATAAAAGTGCTCAACCATAAAACTAGAAACAAAGTGTGACAGAGACAAAAATAGCAACGCATGCCAGCCTACTGCGTGAGTTCTGAGAAGGCCTGTGCATTTTACTGTATACTGCACGCAATACACTCGTCAGTAGAGTTCAAATTTGCTCACTTGTAATAAAATACAGATTTACATATGTGTTGTATTTTTTCGTAGCATGCGCGGATAATAGGGAGTTTACTGTATTTTGTTTAATTTCATCCGCTACTGAGAGAATATCACGTACTGACACGTACTTTGTAAATCAGATCTAGTTTGTTAGCGAGCTGTAAGTAACAGCTGTAAGCTGTAAATCAGCTGGTGTGTGAACTGATTATCTTCACACGATTGCCATTCGTTGATTACAGCTCATGCAAAAGACACTGCTGTGCTTTGTTCTTCATGAGACGAACAGTTTGTTGCAGCTGCCGTCAAGTATTCGATACTGTGTTGAATTACAGGTTCACAATTTTGAATGTTCGCAGGCTTTCACGGCCATTGTCTGAAGTAGCTTGGCTTCTGGGTTGTAGCCATGTCCATGGCAAATAATACCTACTGTAGGCAACTGCTCCCTGATGATGGTGACATGCATGTCGACCGAAACGTTGGTGCATTATTTGCCATGGACATGGCTACAACCCAGAAGCCAAGCTACTTCTCACAATTTTGAAGTTGAAGAAGCTCCTAGGAATTGCTTATTTGTAGTAAAGCATTAAGCTTTGCTAGCGGTAACTTTTTTATAATGTTCTGGCCAAACCTCTGTTGTGTAATCTACCATTAAGAGCTTAAACCATAAAATGAAAAATTCAACCTGCCATGACCGTGAGTCGTAATCCTCAAATGTTTTAATTACCATATAAATTTAAGACCTTGAATTTAAATTTACCTCATTCAAAAGACAAGCTCAATTGTAAGATTTTACATATACATGTGGTCCCAGGGCATGTCCACAAATGAAAAAAAAAAAAATGGTAGTACTCAATAATTTTTCAAAATCATGCAGAGTGAAGAATGCAAAAGTTTTAGAGCAGTACAAATGTATCTGATTCGGATGAATCCTTGTATTGTTAAAGTTTTGCTGAGAAAAGGTTAAGAAAACCATCGGCATGGGTATCAACTTCACATATCGTAATGAATGGCCAGAAAATATCTAATTAGTAAATGTAATAAGCCTAGCTGAAAGCTAGATACAAAAGCTCAGGTCGTAGCAAGTCAGAAAGGGGCGGCTCCAGGAAGCCTACTCGGGAGGGTATCGTACAAAGGATGCAGCTGCAAGACAGAAGTCAGAGAGTGGCCTTGGAATACGTACAAATTTACTGTCTCAAATATACAAAACATTTATATTTTCATATAACTTATTGTTAAAAATATGTTTAACACATGAATTTAAGTATTTAAATAAACATTATGTATACATTTAAATAACACACACACCTACATACATACATATATCATCTCTTAGCAATCAATACCGCCTAACTGACCTATTTTAACAAAATTAACTTATTGGTTCCAATGCATTCTAGCGGACTTTTCAAATTCACCGATACAACTTTGACAGCAAATATTCTAATTCTAGAGATAGCAGCACCATCACACATAAATGGAACCGCCTAAATGCACTAAGCAGACTACTAACTGCAGTATGCTCCATGCTGAGGTAATAAGAAAGTAGTTGGCTACCTTCGCTTTATAGTAAAAAAAAGTAATAAATTTGTTGTTTAAATATGCACTATGCTTTATAAAAATAAGCATTTTTTTTAACCTCTTGTAAAATTACTGAAGTGTTAATTAGGCGGTTTTGTTAGCTAAGTGATGATATATCCCCTCAAAAATAAATAAAAACCTAATAAAAACATTTGTACTCTAAATGGGCTGAATCCCCCTCCCTCTGTTTTTTTTTCCTCTTTGTAGCTACACGTGAGCTAGACTAAATACAAAACTGGCCTCTTGAGGTCTTTCAAAAAATGACAAATTAATATTAAAAAAAGGCCCTAAAACTGCTAAAATTGAAAACATTGATGGGATAGTGAAAACTATATAAGGATGCCTGCAGCAAAGACTTTCTGATAGTCGCTCTGTATCATGTTGTCAGGTGGCCAGGGCTTGGCATTACACTTGCCACAGAGAGCAGAGAGCTAGCTGCCTCTGTCTGCGTGACGTAATCAGGATGTGTTTCAGGGTGTGGGTTGTTTCCCGGAAGTGTAAGAACCTAACCAAAATGGGTGCGGGACCTCCGGGGAGGCTGCGTGGGTTGCCTGGGTCCTGAGGGAACGACCTGTAGAGGAGTTGTGTAGTCTGGTGGCAAAAAAAAATGTGAGACCGAAGGTGGACACCGTTGATGTCAAAGCGAGGATTAGAAACCAGGTGATAACGGAGAAATAAAACGGCAAACTGCAGTCACGCTCAGGCGTGTTGGATGTTGAACAAAGACATCAAGTAGCATCATGCCGTGCTCAATGTTAAAAAAAAAATGTCTGGGAAAAAAATATTGTACTGTTTTTGATTCAAGGAAAGAGTTCTATTAGACTTTGTGAAGCCCATGGCACACAGGACTATATTTTCTACGATATTTTTTTATTAGATTCACTGTAAGTTTTGTAATGGGCTGAGCTGCGAGATAGCTACTGGATTCACAACTGATCTGTTGCATGTGAGACAGGTTTCCTTGTGAGGTCTGTCACATTGTGGAGTAAGAAAGCCATGACAGCATTATGAAGGGCCTCACATACTTTGACTCTTGTAAATAAATTATGAAATGCAACATCATCATTGTTTATATTTTTGATTAAAACGTATGACTTTATGATTACAAAATAAAAAATATTAACTGCTACTACACGTAACACCATAACGTACTCAATGGCAGTATTCGCATGGTTGGCTATATTTTGTGCAGGAGACTCTTAAGTATGACTCTTGTGCGAATTTGTAATATATTAAACATGCATTTGTTACTTCTTTTTTTTTATAAGTCCAATAGCCTAAAATTTGATGACGTACCAACCTAACAGTAAATCAAGGACTTGCTGATCCCGAGGTCTTGGAACGCAGGATTGTGAACCTGTATGCATAGTTGTGCATGTGTGCACATTGCGGTATAGAAGTGTACGCTTTGCGGAGCTCAGTTGCAGCTGTGTATGACTTTTAACTTGTGTGTTCTAACTGTGTTTGGCTTTTAACACTTGCTTGTTCTCTTTGTCCATCCCTCTGAATGTTCGCCAGCCGGTGCCGCAAGCCTTAAGGACCTTTCCCCCGGCTCACGTAGTATGTATTTATCATTTTGTTATTGGCTTTGTTTAAATAATGCACATATATTTTTCCCGTGTTCACTTCGTTTGCAATGGTCAGCTGCCAGTTGTGTGTGTAGTTCTGTAATCAGCGTAAAAGTGTAACTGCAGGTTTGCATGGTCAGCGTTATGTTCAACCTGCATCCGACAGTATTGATTAGTAGGCATCAACGTAGGTGTGTGATAAAAAATACTCCTATTTCCAAGACTAATATCACAGTTATCACCAACTGCTTCCAGCCTACGTCCGGGTCTAAAAAGTAAAATGCATAGGTCTTCCTCTCTCCCTCCACCATTCCTCCTCCTTCGCTCTGTTCCTTTCTTCTCCTTTCCTGCACTCCTTTAACTATCTGCTCTTCCCACGTCCTACCTGGTCTTCCTTGGAGTATTCTTCCTGTGTACAACTGCGTCATTTTCTTGGGAAGCCTTTCTTATCTACAATTTTTTTCGTATGACAGTAAGAAAGTATTTTTTTTTTAATTCCTTGTAATTCGTAGGTAAGGCAGAAAATAAACCATCATGGTATTTTGGTAATTGGTATCGGTAGTTTTTTTTTTTTTTAACTATTTATTAGTGTGAATGAATGTTTGACATCTCATTAACAGCATTGTCATCAGAGAGGAGAGGTGAATTGATGTGAATGGCGCATCATGGAGGAAACTGGGACTATCCAGAGAAACGCCAATTGGCTTGCGTGAAATGTCCGCAAAAAACCATCCGGGGCTTGACTGGGCCGGGAGTCAAACCCGGATCGCTGGCCTCGGTGGGCGGTAAGTGATCTGATGATCACTCAACCACTCATGAACAACCGATGAAGTCGTGTGGATGCATCACTCATTTTTTATTGTGATGTGTGTTTGGGTTAGGCTTTTGTGAATCCTGTTTTTTTTAATTAAAAAACAAATTTCTAATTAAATATCAAATTATTCATGACTATCAAATATTTTTGCATCAATTTCAAACATATAGTGAAACAGATTTTTTTTAGACTTCACAGGAGTCCCAAGAAAATTTTATTCAAAATTCTATGAAATTAAACTTTAATAGAGTGGTTTAAAAAAAATAAGAAAATAAATGACCTTGCAATGCATTTTCTTCACCAGTAAAATTTTTAAGTTTGAAAATTTTTTATTTTGATCCTTCTGATATTATATTCATTTACATAATTTTTAATTGTAGTCACAAATTATTTGTTACATTTTGAAGAGAAAAAAATCTATGTATTATGATGCATAAAACCAATTCATATTTCTCACTTAACCTTCTTAGCTTCATACGCATTACCTTTTTTTTTCATTAATATTTTGTATGTGTGAGTTCCACTTGGCGTATCTGTTGGTAACCAATAATCAAAAAAATAAATTTTAATTTTGAAATGTTAAATCGAGGATTGAATTATTAATTAATTTTGAATTTTTTTTTTGGTTCTTTTCAGACCCTTAGTTGGGTGTTGTGCACTCGCATTTCTGGTTTGTTTATTTCCGTGCACCTGGCGGGTGACGATGTAGTGTGTGTGGTTGTGTGGAACGAGTGGGGAGTGTGTGACGCCGTGTCGGTGCGCGCAGGGACGCGCCCCCTCGGAGGGCAGCCTGAGCCTGGACACGTCTCGCGCCCAGCGGGAGCTCATCAGCCAGCTGGAGGCGAAGAACCGCGAGATCATGCGCGAGATTGCAAGGTTAAGGTATTGCTAGTCACTGTCGTAGCAGCCGCGGCCGGATCCCGGCGGCGGCCGGGCCTGGTCCCCTGACCCAAGCTTTGCATCGGGAGCTTCGGTTCCGGGAGCCCGCCTCACCCGCTGTCTGCGACGGAACAACCCACTTGAACCGACTGCATGGTGGTTTTCAATTGTTACAATTTCCAAAATTCGGTAATACACGACCAGATACACCCGTACACAAGTGTTACTGGATACTTTACCTAACTGGGTAGGGTCTAATTCTAATCTGTGGTTGCATTATGGCAGAGAGTATTATTATGCCCGTGCGAAAGCTTCGACTAGGCAGATCAAATTGAATTTTTTTTTTTTAAATTTCTGTTCAACTTCACCAGAAAATTTGCAATTTTTTTTTTTTATTATAAGCTTTGAAAGTGATGTGAAGCTTTGCATTTGTTCAAGTTCAAAGTTTGCTTTAGAGGATGCATAAAAATTGATTCAATGCGTTGTTATTTTATCATTTCTATTGAATGGTGTTAAAATATAGGGCCCAAATGGTTTTATAATGAGAACAAACATTAAAATTATTAAATTTTTTTTAAAATTAATTCCCTATTTTATGAAATACCTAAGTGTTATACAGCCATGCTGAGAAAAATATTCACAATTTGATTTGATATCAAAATATTTTAAACATGAATTTGATATTTGCTTCACATAACAAAACTGTATCCACACAGTCCTAGAAGTGAATACGTAAATAATTTTAATGGCGCATTATCATTATTATTATTTTTAACTAAAAGCATGATTAGTTCTTAAGGTCTATTAGTATGAACAAACTACAAATCAGTGGTGGAAGTAGAACTCGTTTAATTGGCCTACTCTTGATTCCTTTAAGACTGTTCAGATGGAATATTTTTTGGTACCTTGAAGATTCAGTTTGACTTTTAATTGTTTAAACAGCTTTTACCAATTAGGTAATCTCAGTTTGAAAAGTTTTTCCTTATTTTAAATTATGTTGCATTAATTAGGTATGTTTCCGAAGAAAACATGCTAAAACTGTAAGGTAAAAATATGTATTACAAGTATGAGAACTTAATTCTTGTTGTTGTTAAATTTTGGTAGTTAACAAACTCTGGTGGGTAACTATCTATTTTTCTTGTAGTGGAGAAGACCAAAAATTACCACAGAAATAATAATTTGTTACAACTAACATCCTGATGCAAAGCTTTGTCAGGATAGAGTATTTAGTAGTTGTAAATGTTATCTTGATGTATGTATGATGTGTGTACATTTTTAATTTTGTACTAATTTTTTTTTGTACGGGAGGGAGAAATGGGGCAATAAAATTGCTAAGGAGCACAGTAAAATTTATGGGAAACTTTATGTTTGTACCAAGCTAGGTTTTGTTTTTTTCAGTTTGGTAAGTACAGCGTTCATAGTGTAGCAATTTAAACTTTTCACTTCGAAGTAGTGTTCTGTTGCAGAGTAAAATGTCTTCTTATTTCATTGGGAACAAATATAAGTAGGAAGCAATCTTTAAAAACTTAATTATTTGTTTACTATTACCAATATATTTTTAATAAATAATTTATTGTAAATAAAGTAGAGTATTTTTTGATATGAGTTGAGTTATTTTTCCTTAACTATATGAGTCGGGTAATGTAATACTAATTTTTGATTGAAGCAGTCCAAAGAAAATTTATAAAATTGGTTAACCTTATATACAGGCCAACCTCTCTCTTCTTCATCTTGAAATTAAATAATATATAGCAGTATCAATAATAACGGTAGGTAACGAAGTAATATTCTTCTACAGCGAAAGGTCTCTAACCAAGCACGGCCATGCTAGATTATCTAACGTCATTTGTAATAAAAACAATATATTATATGTTTTATGTTTGTATTTGATTATTTTTAATTTTTTATATTATAAATTATTTTATACGGTTTTTGTTAGTATTAAACTTGGATGTTAAATTGGTAGATGATTTATCAGTAAGGACAAGATTATACGGTGACTAGCAATAAAACTGAAATAACACTGAAAAGCATATCATATCACATCATAACACCAAATACAAGTTAATACACCAAATTGCATGGAAATTCAGGTTATATAATGGAATTAAGTAGCATCTAACCCAAAATTAATCGAAATCATTAAAAAGTAATCTTTAAATGTTTGAAATTCAAGGAACGTCACATCCGGAAAAAATATTGCCTGGATCAGCAAAATCTATTTAATTGGTTTTACTGTGCATATCTTATTGAATCACTTTTAAAAAACAAATGCTTGCCAATGTATTTTTATTGTTCCGAATTTATCCGTTTTGGACCAATTAATCACAAATTATTTTATCATAAAATTGCAGCACCATTAATTTTGTGGAGTAGGCATCACAAAACAGCTTTTATAAAAATAGAAACCATAAAATCTTGTCTCTGCTCATCAGTAATTGCTGTACTATTTGTAATTTTTTTTAGTTTGTAATTTTATGTTTGATGTCTAGATATCAGTTATTGCACGTTGTTCATGTCTCGTGGTTCAGCCTAAGAGAAGGCGTACGTGCCTTAAGGGCTCCGCCCACCCGGACACACATGCGGTGCGCAGAGCTTCAGGAAAAACAACGCCATTTCAAAACTACTCGAGATATCCGAGTGGGGGGTCTGCTCACGAAAAGCATTTCAGAGTTCGCCGAGGGCCGAAAAGTACTTTGATGATTTCGGATTAAGTTTATAAACTGTATTTTCGGAAGAGTTAAAATGGCTGAAACACATGGTTTTTGGAGTAATTTTCAGGCGTAAGACAACCGGTACAGATTCTTGAAAGCGCTTAGAGGGACCTTGCATTACACCTTTATCTTCATTTCTCGGCCATACATTTTTTAGCACACGTTTTCACACTAGTATACATGAGACATCATGGTGCTCATTGTATTCGTACATCCGCTTGGTTAGCCATGCAGGCAAATATACCACGGTCGCAGCTCAAATTCCGCAGTTGTACTGTGACGACGAGAGAGGAGACTCCGCGCTGGAAGCACCGGCCAGTCCCGACGAGGCCGGGGGCAGGCGGAGCGGGGGCGGCGTGCAGGCACGGCCGTGTGCTGGGTGCGCAGGAGGCAGCAGGAGCTGGAGGCGGCGGGGGCCGGCGGGGGCGGCGGCGAGGAGAACCCGGCGCTCATGGCGGAGCTGCGGGCCCTCAGGCAGCGCAAGGACGAGCTGGAGAGCCACCTGGGCGCGCTGCAGGACTCGCGCCGCCAGCTCATGGTGCAGCTCGAAGGGCTCATGAAGCTGCTGAAGGTGAGGTCCCGGCCCGGAGCCTCGTGAGCGCGCCCCCTCCTCGCCCTCCGGCCCTCTCCTCTCCCCCCGCGGCGCTCGCCCTGGGACCCGGCCGTACGCGCAGTCCTACAGGGTCGATTCCCCCTCTGCCTTCTTCCATACAAGTAGAAAACTCGAGCGACTTCAGACCACGCTTGACTTTCATGTTGTTTCAATTTTATTTTGTAAACATTTATATAATTCCGTGGGGTTATGGAAGAGAGGGTCAAGTCGAAAAAAAACCAAATTTCAAGAGAGGTGGAAGAAGGTCGAAGGATCATTTGAAGGATACGCCTTTTGACACAATTATACTGTGGTTTGTAGTTCTGTGTTGCCTGTACAATATATCAATAATCAATAGTATAACGACTAATATTTGATCGTGAAAATAATATTAGACTTTCTTACACCTCTCTTAAAATTTGATGTTTTTTGACTTAACCCTCTCTTCCATAACACCACAGAATTCTACTGACTTTTTTTTAATATCAGATTAAAACCACACTTTTGATGACTTTACCAAGACTTCAGAAATACTTTAATTGAAAGCATTTAAAAGTCTAATCCTAATGTTTCTCAAAATTTCTGACTCACCATTCAACTAGGCGGTTTTACAAACGTCAGATCTAACAGTGTCCTTAATCTGCTGGCCCGGTGGAAGGATAGGTTTCACGCAGTGAACACTCTTTGGCACAGTTCAGCCCTTTTATATCACATCCGTCATCAGATGTAAACCACGCCGTGCATTGCGAGTAGAACAACATAGCCATAAGCAAGGTGTGAGAAACTTATTGCAGCTATGTATTTATGAGCTTTTTAAAATTGGATGTTTGAATGTGTAAAACTTAGAAATTCAAATCTAAATATCTAACTTTTTCACTGTGTTTTGTAGCCATGTTCTTCTCTCTGCAACGCACAGTGCAGTTTGTTTGAAAGTGATTCTGTGGAAAATGTCTGGATCACACTTTAGTTAGGATGAGCTTCATAAAAAAGGAGTGTAAAATAATGGAATCAAATGATATTAATTTTGATTGAAATATTTCTCGGTTATAAAGCCTAAGTTTATACTTCAACTTTTTTTAATGTGACAATAACATTAAATAATACTGAAAAAAACATGAAGCTACTTTTAATAAAGTGCAGTTAACATGTTTTACTGAATGTTTTAAATAGTACTTGAATCATTTGCTGCTTATTGTTCTGAATATACATCCGAGAATGAATTTTATGTCTTGTGGTTTTAAAATGAATTTTTTGGGCACCAAGTGTGACAGGTAAAAAAAATTCTCAGTTTAGCTGCAAATTTGTTTATGTGCCACTTTCTTTTTTCAACACCGGGCATTCTTGTAAACTTAGGTGTCACATGAGTTTGTTCCGAACACATGAAAGCACCTCAATAAACATACTACGTAACCTCTGTTACTGTTTTATGTCTTTGTGGTCACATATTTGTGACGTGTTTTTTTATTCATCATAATTAATACAAAATAAAACAATGATGATTTTACTTTGACCACCATCTTTTAAACATAGGCATTAACGAAGTTTATTCTTATAAATAAATTAAAGTAGGAAGATTGTGTGTGTATTTCTGTCAACTTAAGAGTTTTTCAAAGATTTTGAACGTCACTTGGCTCAGGAAATCCACCACAAACTCTGCCACAGGTTGTTTAAAATGAATGGAGGTTCCAGTGTGTTCCTAGACCCTTCCTTGTTTTACGGTTGTTTCTGTATTGGCAGTGAAGATGAACTTGAGCTCTGTGGAGACATGCCGAACACAGATGCCGAGAAGTTTTCATGTTGACATTGAAAAATTTTTAAGCAACAAATGACTATGTATTTTCTGAGCTGCTTTTGTGAACACTTTCTTTAACCTCTGAAGACATCCACTTGGTGTCGTTCAGTATGATTAACTGTAGGCAGTTGATGAGTAGCATTCACAGTTCATTTTGAACTTGTTAATTTTCCTGGCCAAATTTAAATATAATCTGTATTATTGATATGAAATTCAGAAAGTGCTAATTCAAATGTGTATTTTCAGCAACATTATCAGTAATCACCATTCACCATTTTGACAAACATCATTTGTCTGGTGAGAATCCAGCATTTTTTTTATTTGACTTACAATTTAATATATTATGTGTTTCAGTTTCAAAAAGGGAATATTTATTAAAAAAAACTTTAATTAGTTTAATTTTGGTTAAGTAAATTACATTCCATTAGGTTATATTTTACAACAGGTATATGTATTGTTTTATTCAATACGTACTTTAATGCTGCTCGTAAATACCACGTATTAAGTAGTGAAATACTATACTTTTATGGAATTTTGAGTTTAAAAAAATGTATTTCATTCACAAGCAGTGTATTTTTGAAAACTTAGTTGTAACAAAGTGTCTGGAAAAAATGTGATTTTATTGTTATAAAAAGGCTATATTTAAGTCGAGTCTTTAAACTTATATATTTATGTTATTGTGCTACACAGTAAATTTAGTATAATGTTATGTTTTTGGTAAAATGATACTTGTTATACCTTAAAAGGGTATTAAATCTGTTCCTTGTAATGTGTGAGGAAGTGAGATTGTTAATGCATTTGTAACATTACTACAGGATCTTTTAGGTGATTTGCTTGCATCCAAATTCAATAAAAAATTCTGTGAACTAGATCTAACATTGGCTGTGTTGTCAAGATATTGCTGTGACGAAGGCAGAAAGCTGGTCATTAAGGGTGTTTTTTCAGTGAAATTAACGTGTAATTTTGACTCAGTATGCTGGAAAAATGAAAACAATACATAATGTGAAATAATGGATTAACCAACCCTTAACTTTAACAGATAACAGGTAGGGTAACACTTACCCATCTGATTGTTTAGAGGTCGGACCAATGGGTACTCATCATCCCCTGAATATTTAATAGGAAAAATTTAATAAATGCATAGTTGCATGATCTTTGTTTACTTGACTAAGTACAGCAAACTCCCTATTATTCATGTTAGTTGGAATGCCAAATGTTCAAAGGAAGTAAAAAAAGAAGAAAAGAAAAAAAAAATTTTTTTCTTCTTTTCTTTAAGACTGATTTTCACATGCCATTTTTTATTTTATTTTATTCGTTTTCTAATATTTACTACGAGTTAAAGGTTATGTTTGTAAATTTAACGTTATGCCTCTCTTGTATTTTTTTTTCCGTCACAAATATTTTCAATGGATATTTACTAAGTTTAATATAATTTGTGTGAAAAGGTTGCGCAAGTGATAGTAATCACAAACACTTTTGCGACTGCAGTGAATTGCTGCATGTTCTTTGTCGCTGGACATAATATTGGATTGTGGGCATGACGGTACTGAAATGAAAATTATCATTTTGTTCGTGAATAATGGTGACTGCTACATTTTGACGAGAATGCAAAAAAAAATTAATATTCATTACAATGGTATTAAAACAAGTTGTAAAAAGCTGCACTATAGAAAAAAAAAGTCAGCTGAGTGTTACTGTTTAAAAACGTTTCTGATAATACTTTGTGTCAGTGATTCCAATGTCTTCTTCGAAAAATCGTTCCGGGAATTTACCAGTGAACTATAAAATAAAACCTGCGTAACACTGTACTGCAATGAAAACCAACAGTAACTATAAATTATTGATGAAACTAAAATTACAAGCAGCGGAGTGAAGGTACTACATATTTATCTGGAACTGTTCACTGCTATGTTTAGCAGTGACGTCTAGCAGTGACGTCTGCTAGTGTGTTTAGCTCAAAAAGCTCGCCACAACTGCCGGTGTTTGGTGTGTTATTCCTGGCTGGATGCACACTGCAGATTAATGGTTCAGTTGGAAACTTAACTGACACACATTTTCTGTGTTTATAATCATGAAGAACAAGGCAAAAATTATATTACTCATATTTATTTAAGATTTCAAAAGACTCACCCTTTGTTGTTTGTTAAACAGGAAACGTGTAAGTTAACCTGTAGTATTGATAAACTTAATTTTCCTATGATAATTAGACTCAGACAATTGTAATTTTTTTTTTCAAGTAATATTGAAGTGATTTTCTAAGAAAAATTATGCCAACTTACTAACAAGGTGCAAGATCTAACTAAAGCGGGAAAACAAGCTATATATGTATATTTTGGGCATAGTAAGTATCACATTCTTTCCAAAATCAATGACTATAGCCTATATAGCCTATAGGGATGTTCGAAAATACGTACATGTATAAAAACTTTTCCAGTTCTTTCCCTCTACTTTTTCCTTTTATTGTTTAGCTAAAGGTCAGGGAATGTCTTAAAATAGGTCCAACTAGTGAATCGTATATTTTAATCTAACATCACCAACTTCTTTCTTCATCAGCATGGCGAAGTACAATTATTACTCTGTCTAGCAGATATAAAAATAAATAAGTATAAAAACGAGCTCGAAATTATGTTTGACTTTACGCCGCTGGCTTTTTCGGTGCGGTCAGGCCGTGGCAGTTGATGTCTGCTGTGGTGACCTAATGGCCAAGGACTGCCCAGCAGTTTTTACGAGATATCTTCCAATTTTGGAAATACTGCAGATCAGAGGGTGGACTGCCCACCACTGCTACCAACCGTCACGGCGGGCAGTTCTAGTGAGGTAGACCTTAATGTCATCTGACAGCCAAGGTCAACAGCCCACACAAAAAAAAAATTGAATGCAGATGGCTCCAATTGAGTCAAACTTCACAATGTGCTGAGCCGTGGAGTTGTGATTAAAGACTTCTCACTGGTAAAACTTTTTTTTTTGCCAGATTTGTTAAATTATGAAAGTAACAGTATGTCCTTGTACAGTAATTTGTCTGAAGAAAAGTACTATTGCGTCTCTTCAAAATTCAAAAACAAATTCGTAATTTTTAATGGCTGTCATATACGTAGTGTGTACGAAGAGGCAAGATACAATTTAGAATGAACAGTTAATTCTCGATGGTGCATTGTTAAATTTTTATTTTCTAATGCAAATTATTCTTCTCACAGGACATTGTGGCCACTGTACAAATGAGTTTCGGAATACTGTAGTTTAATAAAAATGAATAAAGGGAAGTTTGCTGTATTTGTATAGCCAAGGTGACCAGTGAACACACTCACGAAAAGGTACAAATTTAAATTCTTTTACTGGCTTCGGCAATGTTATTTATCTGTCTCATTCAGTTACGCCCAAATGTGTCATACACATGCTATATGAAATGCAAGATATCACTTTTGACAGATATTAAATGTAATATGATGATTCATAAATTGTAATTGTTTTTGGACATTTCGAAGATTGCAAGCATGAAACTGACTATATCAATTTTCATAGTTCACAAGTCATAAACTTGGTCTACTTAGTAGATGTACGTGGAGGTTAGTAGTTTCAAATGAGTAATTACACTTGTTTGATGTGTAGTATCCGTGCATTTGGAGCATGCGTGCATGGCTAGTGCAACACATAGTATGCAGTGCATACTACTATGCACATCAACTGTTTTGCCCCCCTCCCGCCTTTTTTCTTTCTCTCTCTCTCTCTCTCTCTCTCTCTCTCTCTCTCAAAGAAGCAACTCTTGTTTACTTTACCTTTACATTCATGTAGGATAACTAATGTATATTCAGCGCATATGAGAAATCATGACCTGTAAACGAGGTAAAATTTTCACCTCCTTATTATAAGACTCAGGGCAATTGGTCTTTAGCATGGAAGAAGCAAGCACGACATTCTCAACTAGGTACTTTGGGTGCCATCTTACGAGTAAATGATGTGCGTGGAGAATCTGTGAAGATAGACGACTTTTACTGTGCTGTCTGTCAGGACCTGACAGCCATAATGATCCTTGACTCAGGTGGAATCACTTGAAACTACCCTGATTTTAAATTCCGCAGCTTAGAAAAGGATACCATGTAATAATTTAAAACAGGACCCACACAGAACACCAACACTTGCACAGTGTAAGTGTGTGTACAAGGGCAATAATCTAATAAAACAGACTCAAGCTAGTTCAGTATAAAAATAGGTAACTCTAACCCTATTCTGTGCAACAGTGTACTATTACGTTAGATGAGCAGCTAGTTTAAGCTCTTAAAACTTGCATAAAATTCTGGTCTCTAAGTGCAGGACCGTCGAGAGAAACGAAGGGCCCGGGGGCAAACAATTTTGTGTGACTCCCTCCCAATTTCTTAGTGTACAATTTAAAAAAAAAATGGAAAGACTGTAAACATTACAGTAGACATAGCTTTAACTGCCTGTGCGTGTTGCCTAACTTGTAATGTTTCCAAAAAATTATGTCATCAACGGGACTTTTTATTTTGTCCTGCTCTCGGGGCAAACGCATGCATTCAAAAAATTCTCTAAACTCAATCTAGTGCCTGGACCCTGGGGACTGTGGTCCTTCCCCCCCCCCCCCCCCCCCAACCCCCCGGACTTCTTATCCATGACGGCTCTGCTTATATGCCAAAAAAATATGCTATAGTGCACCTTCTCACACGTGCTTTAATTCATATTCTCCACCTCTCACAAACACCCAACAGAATCGGGGGATCTTCGATTGGCCATTGCATGCAGCAGTGGGTGGCTTAAAATTATCTTGCACGGATGGGTTTTTTTCCCCCCAAATAATTTTGAGTTCAGTCAAATGATAAAAATTGGTGGTTTACAATTGCATGCAGTAACTTATGAATCAGCACAGATGCAAGAACATTTCATTAATTCAAACATTGTTAGTTAAAAAAAATGGTGCGACTTAAATTTGACATTATTTAATCCAATAGAATACTGAATTATTTGGAGACTTTGGTGGCAATAATTTCACAGCACGAGTTCAGAGAACTTAATTCTGACCAATCTTTGGGATGTCCTTGTGCACCAAGTGCCGTACAACTAACCTAAATGTGCGTACGATATTCATATTTTTTTTGGGGGGACATAATAAGGCTTATAATTAAAATATTTATTTTGGTAAGTCAGACCCTGCTGAAGAAATTTTTTCATCTAGTTGAGAACTTCACATGACCGCCGAAGGAAACCTATAAAAGTGAGCAGAATATGAAAGTTAGGGAATTGCAGAAATGTAACCCATCCTTCTTAATATTTTCATCCTCGCGTACTTTTTTCATCGCTAACTCTTTCTCTTGCTCACTCTCCATCAAGGTTGTGTGGTCATCCATTCCTCCTCCTACCCTTGGCTGTGTGCAGATTTAATAATTGTTCATGACAATTGCACCTGGAGTTTGGAAATGCTGCTGTAGTGTATCGTATTAGAGAATATGCTTAGTTTGTGTGATGATTAATAGAGTTGTATTTCTGATTTTTTCGTGTGTTTGCATTTAAATGTTATGTAGGTATGTGTAAACATATAATTTGCAGCTAGGTCTGGTTTATAAATGTCAACATTTCTATATTTTTATTTACATTCATTTGAATTGTTGTATAGTTTTGTGTGAATTTGTTTGATCACTGTGTTATTTTATTTTGTTTTGTTATGTTTGCTTGTATAACAAATACAGAAGTAAATTTGAAATTGAATTTTGATTAGTTTTTTTTTTATACCTCTCCTTTTGATGTCCTTGACTAATGTTTGAAGAATTTCCTGCACTTAAGAAATTTGCCAGTGTTTTATTATTTTTTTTTGCTTTCATTATAAAGTTATATGCTACGTGTGGAAAGTAACACTGTAATGTTTAGTTTGTGCATGAACTTGTAATTTTTTTTTAATGATAGTCACTAATGTTGAGTTGGTTCCAGAAAATATACCAATTTCAATTCCTATTTAGTTTCTCATATTTAGGATTTAATTCATCGATTTCCATGCAATCAAATTCTGTGCTGCTTTAATACAATATCTTGGACGTATGCCTTTGCAGTTTTGCACTATTTGTCATGGAAAAAAATTCAAGAACACAAATTAAGAAATAAAAATGAAAACATAAACTCACAGAGAACAAGTCTTAATCAGCTGATGTCAAACAGATAAACCCAACAATGTACCCAAACAGATATTATGGACAGCATAAATGAACACATTCAAACTTAAACATCAGACACCTCAATAATTCCGTGGAAGGAAGATAGTCATGAAAAAAAAATTATAACAGCACAGATGAACACAGTGAACTAACAACGATGTGACAGTTTCAAAAATAACAGTAAATGCAGGCAGACAACAAACCTGGACAATGCAACGATTATACGAACACGGCGATATTATGGACAACAACGAATACAACATTGACAAACACAGTAGGTTTCCTATGACAAAACAGTTGTGAAATTTCGGCAACTTTACAAATGTAAATGTAATTCATATTTATTATTCACGTACCATTATTACAATGAATAAATAGTTAATTTAATTACTTGAGTGCCCCGAAACAGAATTAACAGATGTGACTGGACATTAACGTAATCAATCATTTTAATTTAGGTATTTAAAATATTTACAGTAAACCATTGATTGACTGTCACTCGTTTAGCTGTTAGTTTCTATTATCGTTGTGTTAAAAAAATTTTGACAGACATCTTTAAAATTGTTCACAGATTACTTTTACACCCTACAGCATAAAGCTGGAAGTGACTGTTCTGTGTGATGGCAGAAGTGACAAATTGTCGGTGAACCACAAATCCATCATTAAACACTTTCTTTTGTACTGGTCTCTGACATGACAGAGTAGCCTGTGTGTTCAAATGAATGTTTGTTTCATAGTGCCCTGATTTATTTTTTCGGCACAAATTTACGATATTGCTACTGTTCTGTTACCTGTCCAGTTATTCGTCACAGCCCTGATCCGGACATGAAAATTAATCAATGTTTCACTCTCTATTCAACAAAAAAAATATAAATATTTTAACATTAATTTATGATTAAAAATTTCCTACTTTTAAATGTGTGAAAAGTGTATTTATTAATTGATAATTGAATACAAAATAAATTGAACCTTCATGAACCAAGAAAACCCCTGTTAACTAAACAAAATTAATATTAAATCACAAGAATTCAGGTTAAATTTGCCCAGTACCCTGTTTGATTGGTGAAAAACACAATAAAATATAAAATCCTGATTAATTGGAACTCACCCAATTGATTGATAGTTGATATAATCTGGTTTGTCAGATGAAAATCTTTATTTATGATATTGACCTCGAATTATACACCACCTCAAATTTAAGACAATCTTGACTATAAGATTAATTCAATTATAAATCACATTTTGACATGAACCGAATTTAATTGTAAATTTAAAGTATGATGTTAATAGTAAAGATGTTAAAAATTAGCTACATATTGCTATCCATATTTTAGTTTTTACGAAAGTGTGAAGTTTTTAAATGATGAAAATAATAAAGTTGTTCTTTGTTTAAAGGTAAACCTAATGTTGAAATAACTTTTTTTTTAAAGTATAAAATGGTTGTGATAAAACATTAGCAGGAATCGAATAAGGTTAATTGCTTGAAAACATAATCTCTTTAAGTAGCAGTCTTACTGTAGTTCTTTTACAACTACGGCTGATGCCAGGAACTCTGCCAAATGAATCATAATTTTTACAACTATTACTGTGGTTGCTAATTTTAACGTTAAACTTTCAACGTAATTCTTAAAACAGATTTATTTTAAACCTTTTAAACCAAGCTTCATTATAATTGTGCACCATTATGAGCAGAGTTTTTATTAAACAATTTACAAAATATTTAAATGAACAGAGATGGGCTACAACAAAGAACTGTGTCAACATTATCCTGGAATAAGAGTAACAAAAAAGATGGTAAAATGTGAATATGTGTATGGGAATATGTTGTTTTTACTGCTGATCGAACCAATGGATGAAGCGTAAAGAAAAGTGATTTATAAACTTTATAAAACTGTTTCCCCCCAGAAATTTCCCCTGAGACATTTGAAGGAACGAGGCATCAAGTTTTCTGCAATTGAATACTTGCAGTGCATTTCGGCTAGTATTAAAACTTCTAAATTTTTGCTATTTTCTTACAGATAATAACTTTTAAAATTCTTTTTGAGAATAAGTTGAATCAGGTGTGTGACAGGCTGTGTTTCGGTGAAATTTTATGCGGCTGTTGGCGAGTTGAGACTGTCGGAAATAAATTACAAAATGTTAAGATCAGTATCGGCATTCTCTCGCTCGTCCTTAAGTTTGTGTACTTTAACACAAACATATTTTACATATAAAATTTTATCCACAATAAATTTACAAATTAAGAAGAGATTCCATTTTAAGTAATTTATGAATTAATTGAATTGGTTAATGTTAGGTCTGTATTCATACCATAATTTTTAGTTGGAAACATGTACTATAAACCTTGCACTTTAAAGGCTACAGTATACATCAAACTAACACACTACAGTTTATTTTTTAAAGTGTACATTTGTATTTTGTGGCATCATGATTGGCTATACACATCATGTTGAGCAGGAAGTATTCTAGGGTAACCACCGTCATACCGAGCAAGGAGTAAATCACGGGACTCGTATTTGGTAAGATTCTGATCTCAATCGTCCGCGGTTTCTCAAAATTACTTCTGCTGAAATTATGCCCTGCGGTGCACCCTGGGAGGTCCTTTCTCCTGCAGTTATTACAATGCTTGACATCACGATGTAAAACCTAGCCTACTAGGGAGAGAGTTATGTCTTCCATCTCGTCTGTCTGATATTTTATGTTCCAGACACTCAGCTACTACCAGCTAAAATTGGGGTGAAATGTGGTGGCTAACACTTGCGGGTGTACGGATTAAAACGAACATCATTAAAATCTGCTGATTTCAGTACATACGGTATTGCATTTCAGTAAATAAATTATGTTGGCAAAAATTAAGCTCACAGATAACTTTGCAGTCATGAGATCAATTAAATCATCCAGAAATAGGAACAATATTTAAAATAAAAAATATGTTTTTTTTTTTAACTTTTATTTGATTCTGATGATGATAAGAGTTAAAAATACACTACGGAAATAATTAGAATTACTTTCCTTAGCAGAGTATTTTTTTTTAAATTTAAATTCCTGGTACTTTTGATTTAAGCAGAAATTAATTTTATCCATACAAGTACTATAGTCTGATATTCTGCATCTACGTCTCATGGAACACGCAGGGCCGCAACTGGGTGGGGGGGGGGGGAGAGGGGGCATGCGGGGCATACGCCCCGGGCGCAAAGCTGTGGGGGGCGCCGAAATCTCTTGCATTGTAATTCCTACTACAACTGGTAACTGGTAAAAAGTTTTTTTAACTTGCATGCCAGGAATGTCTAATCTGATTTACAATACAACGTCTCAACATATTTAATGAACAAGTCCAGTGATTATACGGACTACTTTATGGACATGGTGGGTTCGTGCATGGAAGTTACGGTAGCACAGAAACTGTTACATGTAGGTATGGAAAATGCTTAAATAGCACCATTTTTCCGTGGGAGGGCCCTCAGACCCCCCGCTTTATTGGTGTGGTATGTGCAAAAAAGAGGGGGAGGGGGAGGGGGGGGGCGCATGAATCCATTCATGCCCCGGGTGCCAGAGACTCTAGTTGCGGCCCTGGGAACACGACGGTCGGTACCGCGGGGCGTGCCAGCGCGCTTGTGGTGTGCCGCAGAACCACCAGGCGTCGCCGCGCTCCACGCCCAACTCGTCGCCGCGCTCCACCAAGAGCCCCCCGCTGCCGCCCTCCTCTCGCTCGGCGCCCCCCACGCCCGGCGCGGGCGTGTCGGCGCTCGGCGCGGGCGGAGACGTGCTGGTGGGCGTGGGCGGCGACGTGCGCTCCGCCTTCGGCAGCTCCTCTGCGCTCGTGGGTGAGTCCGGCCGCGACCCGCGCACTCCGTCCGTAGGAGTCACGTGCAGTGGCGGATCCAGGGTTTTGGTTTGGGAGGGGCTCGACCCAGCTGAGGCTAGGCTTTATCGAGGCAAAAACCCAAAACAATAGTGGACCCAGATGCTTTCGGAGGGGGGCTTGAGCCCCTTAGCCCCCCTCCCCCCCTTTGGATCCGATACTGGAGTCGTGTCTAGGGCCGTGCGTACTTCGCGAAAAAGAAACTGAGGCCCAGCTGGAAGTTAAAAAAACACCGCAGCGTCGTCTGTATCCCGTGATTGGGCGAGTTTCTACCAGGTGCATGTCGGTTGTTACCAAAACCAATCACAGTGAGTCAGTGCGGAAGCAAACGCGTGCCGAGTGGCTCGGTCGAACAAGGTAATGACTTCTCTCGCAGACGCGCCGCCAGTCACAAGGAATAAACACTGTTGGTGCCAGTGTACCTTGTTTACCAACTTATTTATTTGCGAAAAATGCCTGCCCCTAGTTATGTGTATTGCTACGCCAAAGTCATACTGTCTGGTGGATCCTGCGTGAGTGGGCAGTTGTTCGTATGCACTTAACTAATAGTGTCTCATTGCAGACACCATCGTAACCCTTTAATTATAACGTATCCGAGATAGTAGTTGCCTTTAACCTAATATTTGATAATGTACAACAATAAACCCCTGAACTAACTAGAAGTTGGATTGAAAAAAGATCTCAGATATAATATTTTTGACTGACATGCATCCATAGATTGTCAACCCGTGCACCTTGATAAAATTAATATTTTATGAATTTTTTTTGTGCCAATATTACGTAAAATACGGTGCACGGATTATGCTTACAAAAATTGAGAAAGTTTTAAATTCATGGCTACACACTATATTGGTTGTGTCGAGAGAGTGTGTTATTGACTGAGCAGGTACTCATTATGTTAGAGATTGTTTGAATGATTGCTGATTATGATTGATATAAACCTGTGTTGGAACAAACATGAGTATGTTGTCGCTGCTCAGATAAATAATTCGTACTAAACAAGTCAAATAAGATATCAGTGGCCATCAAATTATACAAGGCAACAGGACAAGGAAGTATATTCATAAGTGCCTGGCCGAATTAACTAGGAGTGTAACAGACAGATTGTTCAGAGTATTGCCTGCAGTGTTGTGTCGAGAGAGAGGGGAGCTGAGCACGGGTGTCCTGTTTGCGGGAGCGCAGGGTCGTCCACCACGTCGCTGGCGGGATCGCCCGGCAACTCGGCGACCAATAGCAGTGGCCGGAGCCTGCGCAACGACCTGCTCGTGGCTGCGGACTCGGTCACCAACGCCATGTCGACCCTCGTTCGCGAGCTCAACTCGGGTGAGTCCTCCCCTTCCCTTGTCCCCAGAATCCTCCCCCCCATCCTCCCAAGGAGCCTCTTGCGGTACGTCGGCACCGCTGTGAAGCCTGACTGAACTGTCGAGCTGACGCAAGTTCAAACACTGCCAAGAGACTTCCTGTGGCGACTGCGTAACTGTGGAACCAGTCAGGGACGACGAAAATTCTGATTCACTGGGAGAATTTAGGGGAAAAAAAAAAAAAAAAAAAACATTTAAGACGATGTACTTACGGGAAAAAAAAATCCATGTTGAACACCGCACATTCAAAACATAGTTACAGCTTACAAGCATGTCTTACACACAACAAACATTTTTGCACAGCTAAGTCGACTTCTTGGAAAAGTAACGTGTAAGCTTCGGTTGCATTTGTGTACATCGCATTATAGTCTGCGGTCCCAGAAAACATGCGTAGAATATATAGTACAGTTTTGATTGAATGAACCAATTAAACCAATAAAACTTCATGTAATTATCACACATACTACTATGTTTTTATTTTATAAAATGTTACCTAATATCCACAGAAGGTTTTTTTTTTTTTTAACTTATTCCTTGATAACGGGCCTGGTTATTCACAGATCTTATTTAAAGGAGGCCGACATAATGGTGAAGTAAAATTTCAAGAAGACAGGAAACTATGTTTGTTTTTTTTCAATCGTAATTCTATTAATATAATGAGTATGTGTTAGAATTATGTTCCACTGTATAGAATCATTTTTAGTTTCTGTTTTCATGCTTAATTTTATACCACTTACACTAAACTTTATTGAGACAGCTATTTACATACATCCTCACACACTGTGCTGCAAATTAGGCATTTTCTTGGTAGTTTTAATGTTTTTACAAAACTCCAAATATTATTTTAAAGAAGAAATAAATGTTTGTAGAAATCAATAAATTTTTTCCATCAGTTATGTGTATTATGTGTTTGTATCAATTAAAATATTGTCAATATTGAATTGATTTCAAACTACTTAATACAAGTTGATGAAACAACCAATTACAACACCATCTGAATGATTTCACCTGCACATTAAATTAGTATATTTTATGTTTACTACAGACTCCTAACCCCTCAGTAGTTAAATGTGTGTTAATACATAACCTGTACAAAATTTAGGACACAAAACTCTTTATTGGACAGCAGCTACCAGGTAGAATATATGTATGTACTTTACTGATTAATCTTTAATCTCTCTTCATTTCACTTCTGCGTATATATTTTGTAATATGTACAGCAATTGGAACATTTTTTATCAGAGTGAAATTAGTAATCACTGGTAGTGACACTGAAGAAGTGATAACCTGATAACACACTACAGTAAAAACTCTTTAATTCGGCTTGTTTGGGACGTCTGTGCTGAATAAGTGATTTTGCGAATTATATAATGTGCATAGGCATGTGCTGTATGTCTACAGTTGTGATACTGTGCGAACGTAATGTGTAACTAGCTAGAAAATAGGAAACACTTTATTGTATTGAAATGAGAACTGACAGTTACAACAAACACTATGTGGAACCAAAGATGCCGAGGTAAAGAGAGCCAACTGTACAGTGTATAAGGTGAGGTTATATAACCTTTTTCACAAGAGATTATGTATATGTACATGTGTGTTCACGTACCATGTATATAATCCCTTTTGGTGTTTTAGAGAATGCTTTATGATTTTGTTTACTGTTTATTTTGGTTTTAAATATATTAATGCACTTCTGCAATACATACATAATTACATACCTATATTTTTGTGTATTTTATTTGTACAAATTTTTTTAAAAATAAAGAATCATAATTTTTTATAAATAAAATTACCTAGTCATTTTATCCAATATATTAATTGTGTACATATAACATTCATTTCTTCGCGGTTTGTAAATAACTATTATGTTTTATGTTGAGTTTATAAGTAGTAAATTAACAGTGTATTAAATGCTTCTTATTATTTTACTGATATTTTTGAAGATAATACAAACATGTTTACCTACATATCACATTAAATACAAAATTAATTTTTTTTTTCAAACAGGTAGGGCAGGAAAATTAATATTTGCAGGGTATTAAAATAAATATGGTATATATCCTATCAGTTTTGAAAGGTAGAACATAGGTATTTTTCTCACCCAAAAGAAACTTGAGAGAATTATTGTGTATAGAACATATATATTAAGTTTATTGTGGTTAGTTTAAAAGTTGTCCACACAGGATAAACCAAAACGTGTGTAATTTTTCTTGGTGACTTTCAGCAAGTGCATTTTTAGTTTCAAAATTAGTTACATCTGCAGTTATATTTTTCAGTTCTTCTTTTTCGATTTTTGTGATTTATCAGTTGAGTAATGGGATTGCAAAGATAATTTCATCTGAATGTTTGTTTTTTTATTATTAAGGTGACCACCTGGCTGAGCTTACAGAGTTTCAAGTGTTAACGTGCTATTAATTTAAAATGCGCTTACCATTTCTGGGAACTGTTTGGTTATGGTTAGCATTCAAGAGCAATTGCATATCGATAGTAGTTTCATTTTATGTGTAATTTTTATTCCAATATGTACTTTTTGGTCAGCAAATGGGGCTTCAATGGTTTTCACTTGTCACAAACTATTTTTGTACAGAAATTTGGACTGTGATGGTGGATTCAGGGAGCCTTAATTTTTTAATAATTCGCTATAAATAGGGTCACTGTATAAAGTTCAATAATCGCCGGAAGTGGGTTAGCGTAGGTACGTGGAGAGACAAAGGCCAGCACGTTTAGCGTTCCTGCACTTAAGACCTGATGATATCGGCCAGGGAGTCCTTTTGAAAGTACAGCTAACTCCCGATTATCAGGTTGTTGGGACTGGTTAGTGCCTGAACAACCAAACTATAGTAGAAAACCGAAATTAAGTTATTAAATTATTAACTTAATTAAATAATTAATTAAATTATTAACTTAAAAAATTAAGTTATGTTTTTTGGTTGATAATAATAATGCATAAATAATACAAAACCTAATAATTGGGAGTTTTCTGTAACTATGTTTTCTTAATACTTTGTAATTTTTTTAAAGTTATTCTGTAGTGTGCATCCAAATATTGACAACATGTATAGTGTAGATAACTGCACAAAATATGGTTATATATACTGTAGTTATTTCTCCCCTCTCATGTATTTAAAATATGCAACTTAAGCATCAAACAATTTTTTTTTTTTTTTTTTTTTAAACCTAGCATGCAGAACATTTACACGGGGAGTTCGCAGTGTGGCTGTGACCAGCGACCTCCAAACTCTGCGGGGGTGGTATGTCCTACTGGTAGAAGTACAGTAGATGTTGGCAGCACTGGTTATGGAGTCAGGAGTGGCATCCCTGGGGAACAGCCTCGTTCAGCTCCCGACCGGGTGGTTGCAAAAGACACGAGATTCACGAGGGCATCTTGTTCTCTGGAGCCAAGGTAGAAGACGGATCGGCTGAAAGACTCGCACAAGTGCCCACGTAGAGAACTGGAGAGGCAAGACGTGTGCCCGTTGCTCCTTCCAACTGCACGCAGTTAGCCATTTGCCACACCTCACCTTGAACGTTGTACATACATCTATGGTCCACCTCACTGTTACACTCATGCTATGTACACCTCTCTTAAAGTACATACACCACAAGAATTATTACTATACCGTACATTCACTACAATCAGAAAAATTAGCTTCTGCACTAGTGAACACGTCCACTGCACTTCAAAAGTGTATAGCACACCAATCTGTGAGTGAGACAGTCTATAGCTGCTGTGACAGCTCAGGAGATGGTCTATAACTGCTGTGACAGCTCAGGATATAGTCTATAGCTGCTGTGACAGCTCAGGAGACGGTCTATAGCTGTTGTGACAGCTCAGGAAATGGTCTATAGCTGCTGTGACAGCTCAGGATATGGTCTATAGCTGCAGTGACAGCTCAGGAGATGGTCTATAACTGCTGTGACAGCTCAAGAGACGGTCTATAGCTGCTGCAACAGCTCAGGAGATGGTCTATAACTGCTGTGACAGCTCAGGAGATGGTCTATAACTGCTGTGACAGCTCAGGAGATGGTCTGTAACTGCTGTGACAGCTCAGGATATGGTCTATAGCTGCTTTGACAGCTCAGGATATGGTCTATAGCTGCTGCGACAGCTCAGGAGACGGTCTATAGCTGCTGCGACAGCTCAGAAGATGGTCTAAAGTTGCTGTGTCAGCTTCAGTGGCAAGCTTCACTTCCCCTCCTCCCCTCCCACGGCACGACCTCGCTCGCACGGGGTTTAAGTCCCCCCACCTCCAGGTCACACACACTGTTCATAGCTTCAGGAGAAACCATACAATTTGAAAACTGCTCAAGATATTCAAGCAGTGTCTGTTTACAAATATCATTTAAAATACGCGAAGGGCAGGTGATTAGTTTTTTTTTTCGTATTTGGTATTTCATTTTCACACACTATTTTTAGACTAGTTAATATGGTTAAAATGTGTGTGTTTTCAGATTCTTGAAAGCACTCCAGGGACTTTAGCTACATTTTTATCTTCATTTCTCCACCCTATAATGTTACATTTACCAGTTGCCACTAAAATCATATATGTATAAGCCCTTTGCTGGGCAGAAGACTTAGCCTTACACTTGGCAAGAAACATCAGCTTGCCTCGCGCCTATCTCTGGCTAGGCAGGCGCCTTGAGGTGCTTCGAGTTGTCTGGTGCTTTCCCACAGGTAGGGCATGGTGACATAACACAGACAGGGGAGAATTTGTTGAAAGAAAATACAACTTTACCTGCAGCACAATGTAGTTCTTTCCATCATTATGCCTCTCATTTTCATCTGAAAGAGACAATGTCATTTCTGTGGACAGTAGCCTACAGCAAGCTAATCCTCAAGTTAAAAATATCTTGGTTACATTTGATTTTCCTAAGGTTGAAGCTCCGAGTCTCAAGTCAATCTTCACCGTGAGAGACTGTTTGGCACAGTTAAAATGTTCTACGTGTAGATGGCAGCAATAAAATGTGCATGAAGAAAACCAATGACAAACCATTTTACTTCCCATAGACATTGTGATTAGCCATGGAGTTTAATGTAGGATACGTATCTCGAAATGCCATAGCTTGTTAGGATGTTAGTGTAAAATCTATGGAATGTACTTAAAGAATGGAATAATGTTTCACCATTAAAACATTGAAAAGCATGTAAAAAATTTTCTTCTACTGAATTAACATTTATCTGAACATTTGTTCGGAACTGGACTTGCATGTGCCTTGTTTATATTATCCGTAGTTGACGGAGCGCGTCGTTGTGTTGGCACAACGTACGCGGGATGGTCCGTCCCAGTTTGGAACTGCATTTTGCCCTGGGTTGTGTTGTAGTTGTTAGCGGCTATATCGTGCCTGGTCTTCTTTCAGAGGGGTCAGACCAAGAAGACGCCGAGGAGTCCATCAGAAAGCCTCTAGGTACGTTCACTGTCCTTCCCTGGTGCACCCCTGTCTGTCGTGTCGAGACGGCTCGGCTCGCCGGCTCTGGCGGTAGGTTCCGTGTGTGGTGAGCGTTCTTCTCGCACGCTTCGCAATACAAACATGCATGCTTCCAGCGAGCCAGTAGTCTCGTACAGATTAATGGGAAGTGTCAGTACCATTTGTGGTTAATATTTTTGTGAAAAAAGGTTTTAAATCTATACTGAGGGCAATCTGTTACTTTGTTTGATTAAAAAAAAATACATATATATATGTGTATGCCTGAAACTTCAGTTGGCTTCTAAATTAAATAATAAATATATAAGTTTACTGAAAAAATCTTATTGTATGGAATATATTTTCATGGGCAAAGTTCAGACTGGCTAATTGAAAGATTTTTTTTTTAAACATGTTAAGAAGGGATTTTCTATTAAGAGCACATATTTATTCGTGCTTACCATCACCTTCCCCCAATCTCGCAAATAATATTTCTTTTCTGTTGTAAGTAGCACTTGCAAAACAAACTTGTAAATTGTATTTGTAACAAACTGCAGCAGTGTAGTTCCAGTTGCATTGCTCGGCACCAAGTTACGTGCGTCTGCCGTAGATGCGTTAAGAGCTGTCCACTTGGCACCTGCCTGGCCTTGAAAGGCGGACAAGTAGTCGGGCTGGTGTCAGCGTTCACCACTAGAGCCTTCAATACAAACATACAGTACTTTAGCCTCCATGCTTATAAGGTGCAGCAACATTACCAGTACACGTAGGTACTCTCGCCAAAGAAGTAATCTGTTATCAGTACAAGTATTCTGCAATTTCTGGTTTGTATTTCCCAAAACAAATGGATTGCATGAAACAATTTGGTGCTGATACAAACTTGAAATTGCTTGTCACCACTATCCAATTCTACCTGAAGGCACTAATTTACTTTGTGTGTGTGTGTTGTACCACACTGTGTTTAAATACACTCTTTGCGAGACACTACTGAACTGTGTGTTTAAATAATAATTGGTTCAAGCCACAGACAAAGCTTCACAAAAACTTTCAAGACATTTTGCTCTATTAAACACTCTATAAACACCTTTAATCAAAGCTCTCTTGTCACTGCAATATCTAGAAATCAATATCTGTGAAACTTCTAGAGGATGAAACTTGCTTCTAACTTCTCAGCAATGACATCACAGGCTCACAACAGCTGTGTGGGTAATACTTGTAGTTGCACTCGCAGTGTCAGAAAAATTGCACGCCAGTTCAGCGCCTTGCGTGGAGACGCGACAGGCGAACGAAGTGCCACGTTACTGCCTCCTCACTCCTAACTTGATGTAAGCTTTTGGACATACGCCATTGCTAAGCACATGTATGTTTGTAGAAGAAAACTAAAAAATACCCAAAAGACAAAAACACAAATTAAGCAAAATATTGCTGTTGTCAACAGGATATAAACACCACATAATATTCCATAACAGGAATATGGTCAACAAACAAAGAAAAACAAAGAAAAATGGACTAAGACAACGAAAAAAAACCCACAAATGATGACAGCACAAAAATATTGAACCCAAAAAAATTCAGCACAACAGTTGAAACGAGACAAAAACACGACAAAACGAAAAGACGAAACAAACGCAATAGTTTTCCAAAACAGAAACAAGCGACGTTTCGGGAACTGCTATCTGCTCCCGTCCTCAGGCAGAGACGCACATGGTACGAAAACACAGTAGGTACACAGTACTCCTGTACGACAAGTGTGTGAAACAGCTCAGTGGACATATTCACTCTGTGATACGCTAGGAGACCGACTGACTTTCCCAGCATTTTAGTGAGGAATCGCAAATAGAAATAGGATATAATGTGCATGTCTAGAAGCCACATACTCTAAAGAGTTTGCTTACAAAAGAACACCAATTATTGCTTGCCTCAGCTTTTTGTGTCAAACCAGGCATGCAAACGTTTTTAACAATTAAATATTCCATCGTCACGCTGGCTATTATTGGCTTGTTTGTATTGTGAAGACTTTGAACACTTTTAATGTCATGCCCTCTAGTCCCCTTGTTTTAATTAATTAATTATTTATTTGTTTGCTTATTACAATTGTGTGCATTTTGAATGGGACTCTAGTACTAAGCAGATTTATCATGCACTATTTTCTTTTTACTTCTTGATTGAATGTATATTGGAAACGCATTGAAAGTAACATTAAAATAACACAATGATAGAACTGAAGTATAGTTATAATGGTTGCAGCATAGAATTTGGTAAGCATAAAATACATCAAAACACAATATGTTTCAAACTAGTAGTTAATTGTTACTGTGCAAATTTGTGGCTGAAAACTGTTTGTAAGAAATTAAAAATAACATAAGTACAAATAAAAATAAATTATGTTCAATAAATTTTAAGTAGAAAAAAATTATAAGTTGAGTATATAATGCAGTGACCTACACAACTAAATTAAAAAAAAATTCTATTAGTTCAAGAGAAACAAAATTATGTTTTAAACAGAAAAATTTGTTAAGTGTAAATATTCTATGTTATACAGATTCTGAATCATTCTCATTTTTTGCAAATAAATGGTAATAGAATTAGTTGTTTGAAAATCCAGTCAAAGCTATACATATGTTAGAGTTATTTCATCCAGATGCAGAATCAAGAAACTATTGAAATAATGAACAGAAGAGTGTCAAAGATTCGGCCATTCTTCTTGAAAAAAACAGAGGACATTTACACTGTTCAGTTCCGAGTGCATCCTACATCGCTATCTTCCACCCAATCTTAGGCGTCACAAAGCTTCAAGTACAATGGACTGCAACACACACGTTTCTGGACCTCATCCACTTTCTAAGGTCCTCTTTTCGAGGCAGATCCTGTACCCATAGGATAACAGAACATTTAGGGGCTGAGTTAGTTCCCCCTCCCTACCCCAAACAGAAAATACACCAAAAACACACATATATAGTGTACTTGTGTCAAAACTCTTTTAAAAACACATTTGCCTGATAGCAGTTTGATAATTTAATGTATACACTTTGTGACTATGCCCTGTAAAGTTGACAAGTTTAGCAAGGTCATTGCAGGTTCTACTTCTTATCGGAAGTATAACGTTTAAGTTGTGGGCGACCAAATTTTTTTCAGTTTTATGTTACAAGTGTTTCAGCAAGGATCAACATTAAAGAAACGTATACACCTACTTGACAATCCTGCGATTCATTGTGATTGAAAATCATGTAATCACTGGACAGTCAAAAAGCTTCCGCTCACACTTGGTATGTAGAAGGATATGTATTAAACTGAAGATTAACCTAAGCAAGCCTTAAGTGAAAGCCGTTTCTTTTTCGGCTTGGTGTAAGCAACTGAATGAGATCCCTACTGCACCATACGTTACAACATTTAATAGTTTATGTTATTTCAGCAACTTTTGAGTGTCACCTAGCAGTGTATTAGCTCATTACCCTAAAAACAACAAATTACACAGTGTGTTACCAACGCACAAAACACTTTTGCCCTACACCATGCACAACGGACACGTGAGATTGGCCGGGAGTGAAATGTTGCGTGCAGCATTCGTTAATGCACTTGGCTCCGGAGTATGGAATACCATCCAGACTCAGCAAACGTTAACTGCATCAAGTGTCGCAAACCTCGATCGGTTCACCTTAACCTTCACACATGGCACCAATTGTCATAATACACTGTGCTATGGAAACATAAACCTCGGTCGGTTCACTTTCACCCACGGCACCAGCTGTCATTAACTACTGTGCTATGGAAACATGAAGATATTAAGATGGCGGCTTGACCCACCAGAACTTTACAGTTAATTTGGTAAAAGTTCCGTAATACGTGTCCAAGTTTATCCCTTCATCCTGATGGCATTATTTTGTATACATTGATCCTGTGGTTCATGACCCTTGCCGTTTAAATTAAGTTCGTTGAAAGATCTGGAACATAGTAAAAAATTTGTGATATAACAAGGAATTGAGGCATTCACAATGAAAAGGAAGTTTTACCATTTATTTATTTTTTAAATTTTTTTTCAGGAAAAGGAAAACCAATTATGGTGTATAAATACACTACCACTGACATATTTTGTTGTATTATGATAAAATATGTGGTACTTTTGGTTATTGTTCACTTTCGCGTCTTCAGTAGATCCTTCTTTTCCTGGGGAAATGACAATGTGGTGAAATATGGCACTTACCTCCTTTACAATTTCAGTTCCATTATTATGATGGTAAGTTGAGCAAAGAAAAAATAATCCACAAGACCTGACATAATTTGTTTGTAAAGTGAGATTTTAGTTTTTGCTGGGTTAGGATCGTTTCACGTAGCCTACTTTTTTGGAACAAGAAGCATCATGTAACCCAGCATCAACGTGTACAGGTTCATGCCATCAGGGTGAAGGGATCAACGTGGATGCGTGATACAGAATGGGCCGTGAGAAACGCAAGGCAACAGGGTCAGTGCAAGGTAAATTGGTGCCCTAGGCGAAAAACCTTAATGCCTCCCCCCCCCCCCCCCTCCCTCAACCGGACACCCCAAAAAATATTTTCCTTGCCTCAAAATACATCACGTAAGCCTAAGATTTTGTCAACAATCAAATGTAAGCAGGCTTGTGTTTTTTTTACTTATTGCAAATCATAAACAGGTCACCGTGGACTTTAAATAATTACTTATATCAATATAAAAATTCCAAACTGTTACAAAAATCCATTTTCATCTAGTTTCAATAATCGTTAAACATATTATATCAGCTGTTATGTGTCGTGCTGCGCCGCCCCCAGCTACTTGGCGCCCTAGGCGGTTGCCTAGTTCGCCTGTATGGACGCGCCGGCCCTGCAAGGCAAGACGGGGACCTCCTGTGTCGCGACTGGGTCGTCCCCTCCTCCTTGTTGCAGACTTCGAGACGGAGGCCGAGGCAGACGATGCGTCTGCGACCGCCGCCCTGTGGCGGGAGGAGATACGCAAGCGCTACGAGCAGGAGTCCCAGTTCATCGCAGAGCTGCGGGCACGCAGTATCGGCAACGGGCAGGAGTACGATGACAAGGTACGCTCTCGCCCGCTCGCCTCGACACTTCACGCGGCTAGCCTTGAGAACTGAACACCCCAACCATTGAATATTTGTCGTTAATATTTTAACAGAGCATCGATTATCAAAAAAATATTTAAAATTTTGTAATCTATTTGTCAGTAAATTTCTTTTTTTAAAAAAAAAAAAATAGTTTTTCTCGAGTGCACTGCTTGTTTTAAAAATGAGTCTACAGCTTTATTTTTCAGTTCCTTTTTGAGCCTTATGTATAGGTAGGTATATGATTAATGATTTTATGAGCAGGATTTTGTTTCCGGAGATGGTGTTGATACTGCCAGTAAGTGGCTCCAGCCACAAAGGAATAGCAAGATACATGTTTCAAGTTTGTTTTTGTTTTTTTTATTTAAATCTAATTTTTTTTTCTTATGGAAGTCATCAGGGCAGAATGCAAAAGAGAAAAAAAATATCAACAAAATTTAAATGTTGGGTAATTTACTATTTTTGTGTTATAAAAATATTGGAATACTGACAATTCAGTCTTGGCTAATAGGATAGCACGTTGGTTGAGCTTTTGGCTAAAAATTTGCCTCACAATTTTACTTACATTATGTGCTTCTTCCAACGTCTGTGGTCTCGCCTGTACGTTTGATGTCAGGGAGGCTGAGGATGCTTACGGGCTCACGGGGTAGATGCATAACATGGGCTCTTGCCACAGGACCATCACGTCACCCGTGTGGAGAACGAGACTTGAAAAAGATTACCCCACAGCTGGAAAGAAAAAAAAACCTTGATAATAAAAAAAATTACGATTATTAATTTACTTATTTAGGGTACAGGGCTTGGGATCTACGTCACTCTCGCACGCCCTCTGCCGGTAGTTAGTGGCGATCTCTTTGAATCAGCTTACACACACGTCTCGCTGCACTTGGGATTTGTTTATGTTGTGAATAGAGCTGCAGTGAGGTTAGGGGAAGGAAAGAAGGTATAGTTGCTTGAGCGTACAGTGGGCGGAGCCCTGAACAGTGTCAAGTTGACAAAACCTGGTTAACAAACTCTGCACGTAGAACTGAAACTCCAGTGTTCCGTGAGAATGCCTTAACATGTTGCAGTAATCAAATTATCTCATTTTCTATTTTGTTTCAGGGGGAGAGCTCGAAAGTACGAGAAGAGACAACTCTATATGAGCAGGTAAGAGTTAGCTCATGATAACTCCTGATTGCTGTTAGAATTTAACGTCACTTAATAATTTGCAGACATAACGTAAAATGTTCAACACCGAAACACTTAGGACGGTGAAGTCTCCAATATTATAGTGGGCTCCAAACCAATGGAGAATTTGCTGTGTGCTCATACGATGGCTTAGATCATGTCCCCATGTGGTTAAATATGAGCGTAAATAACTACGTAACCTATGTTGGTTTTAAAATAAATGTAACTCCACGAGTAAGTATAATTTGTTTGATCAAAATATCTCGGCAGTTGCGTGAAGCTCCGTCAGCTGCTCGATCATTCGCGACGCCAGCAAGTGACGTGTCTGCTGCGTTGCGATGATGAGGGGATCCATCTAAGAATAAACCAGCCCGAGGGAGAGCGAGAGTGAAAGTGCAAGAGTGAAAGTGCGAGCGTGTGCGCGAGGCCAGGTGGCATTGCTGTTCTCCCTCCGTCTGACCGTAAATGTACCGCGAACTGGCACCCCGCACAATCAACGCGTCTACCTTGACATGTGTTTGCGATGCAACTGTGCCCAATCGTCATTGTTTTTGCGTGAGGTTTCCCACGCTTTCAACTGAGCGTACCGTGATAAAACTGCAGCCATCGTTGGTGTTTTTAACTGCAGGTTTTATATTCCTCCAGCCTGGCGGTAAACTGCTTGCTAGTTTTCATGGAAGGAACCGACAAAGAGTGGCTGACACCTCCTCTCTCTCCGTGGCAAGGGGATGGGTAAGAAAAATAAAATACAATAGACGAAAGGGAAACAAGGGTATAAAAATTAGCATTCTTCTCGTTTGTCTTTTTGTTAGGTATGCTGGAATTTGAAGGATCGTACATAAGATTGGAGGGAGGGAGAATAACTGAGGGTCGACACCAGTGTTGTATTTCTTACACGCCAATAAGCTGAGACCTTCACTTGTATCCATAGAACTCTAGTGAAGACAGATAAATGATGTGACCCTCATTCGAGCAACCCTTACTGTGAAAATTTTTAGATGTTTTACCCAAAATTAAAGATGTTACCCATACGCAGGGGCAACCCATCTGCTGGTAAAAATGGTATATATGTTTATATAATAAATGTGTATAGTAACTTATGGTTATGTTTCAAAATAAATGTGTCAGGCTGATCTGTGCAAAATGTAATTTCAACCTTTTGTAGATTCTTCTCTGCACATCCGCATAGACATTGATGTAACCGACAATCACAGCAAGCATTACTGTGATAAACATCATTGTTGTGGAAATATTTGATAGTACAATCATTATCAATACATTCTAAACATTAATTTAAGATTCCAATAAATTATCTTAATAAAAGTCAACAAAATAAAATTTTTGAGGTCGAAGAATATTCAAATGTGTAACAAATATTCATTTTGTTTACATGGAATTAGAGTACTAGTTTGGAGTCTACAGGGTTCGTACGCCTCCTTATTTAATGTTCTTTTGTTGCAGACTTGATAGAAAATAACACTATGCGCATGCATAGATCAATTGGCAAATTTCGGTCCAATTGATTAGGTTTTATTATTAAAAAACATTTCAATTTTTTTTTTTTTTTTTTGTATTTTGTGTCTCATCTTTAAACTAAAAAGGTGTGTTTTTCTGTCTTTCTTTTAACTTATAAAGTAAATGTGTTATAAATTTAATGTTAGAGTTTAATGTTTTCCAGAGATAATTATGGAAATAAAGGCGTATCTGTAAGAATTGAACTAAGGAAATTATTTTTGCATTAACTTTTTCTCAAGGGATGTTGTATGAAGTAATGGGATCCTTAAAACATCCTTAATATAAATTTTGATTACACGTGATGGTACAAACCATGGTCTATTATTTTCTTTTGCACACACACATAAATTATAAATGACACTTTTCTAAAGTTAGCTGCTCAAACATTTAAATTTTGGCTGAGCCATCCGTTTGTCAGCTGCGGGGTTAACGTTTGTTAAGTTAGTTACCGTGATTTATCGCATGATCGTCACACTCACATAAGTGTTGGAACCGTTATTTCAGAACGTCAAAATTTTGAAAAAAATTGGTCTTGCTGTTAGATTCTGAGTGCTTTGTGCAGGTAGTTAACATGACAGGATAAAGTGCCGCAGACAACAGCAATTGATTTTTCAAGTTTCTGTCAGGCAGTTTGGTAGTTATAATGGGTAAAAATACAGTAATTACAATTACAGTAAAACTCGTTTAAGATATACTAGCACAATACGATTTCCTGTCCAATATGGTCAAATATTTTGGTCTCGCCATGTTCTCGACAAGACATACATTAATTTCTTTTTTTTTAAAAAACTAGAGGTTGAAGTATATTAGTGTTTACTCCGACTGAGAGGGATGTTGGTGTGCAGGCGATGCGTCGTCACGCCAGCGGACTGACGGATGAGGACGGCTTCAAGGAGGAGAACTACGTGGACAAGGACGAAGTGAGCGAGACGGACTGGGAAGAGGCCATGAAGCGCTGGGTGAACCGATGAAGTAGACGCCAGTTTCATTGCGCTCGTGACCACATTTTTGTCTCAAAGGAAAAATTTGTGTCTGGACCACATAAGAAACTAAGAGAAAAAAATTTTTTTTTTCTTTTGCCATGCAGATATTTTATTTATTTATTTATTTATTTATTTATTTATTTATAAATTGTTACTTGCACACTAACAGCCAAGAGGCCTTTGCGATGTGCACACAAAAAACAAGACCAATTACATTCACAGATTATGCAGGGACTACATGCATGTAGGGTCTGCCTGCAGGCAGGCACCAACAGCAGATAGGCACCACCAACAGGTGGGTAGCACATACAGGCAGGCACTACGCACATGCAGGCACTTGCTGACAAAATCAGAAACAAAATCAGATTTTGTTCAGTAGCACGAATCAGATCCTTGACCGAACTTAATTTCCTTATTTTGCGTAAAGAGTTTGATTTGCAGTCTGGCAGTGCGTTGAGCACTGTAGACAGAGCCCTCAATATTCCAGATCAGTGCTTTTTGATCCGAAGCACCTAGACAAGCCAAATCTTTGTAAATTTTACAATGGTGAGATTGTATATGTTTCTCTTTGATGTAACTACACACTTGTTATGAATATTCATCCCTTATTTTTTTAAGGCCAAACACACTTTCCTGTACTTGATATTTAAATTATTGCTGTTAGCCTAAAATAATAATAATAATATAAATTGTGAATACAAACTGTAACACCCACAATATTTGCAGCAGATTTGTAGTACGTGCATGAAAGCGACAGCTGTGCAATGCATCATGTGTGACATTATTGAATGTTTTGTTACTGCCACGCTGCAGACATTTCTCAATTTGGATGTCGCTGTTATTAGTGTGTCACTTTTCATATTCCGGATGGGTTTCCTGGGAACATATTATGAAGTTGAATAAATTGTCCCAACAAAATTATTAATATGAGGTAATAACGAACCTCCTGAAATATATAATTTTGTGGAAGAAAATGGCAAAGTCTGGCATTTACTGCCTTGTGGGTCGCTTGGCTTGTTACGCATTCAATCAAACCATGCTTAATTAAATATTGAGTATGAACTGGAAATTCTCTACGAAACGTGTCCCTGAATTATGTATGTAATCAAACATAAGAGATAATGTACACAATTAGTCTGTTTTGAAATGGAAAAATGTGATGGCAGAGTTACTGATTTAAGCTGCTTAGAAAAGTATAAATTGTAAACAGAAGACAAGTAAATTACCTAATAACAGTTGTTAAACCTTCCAGTAACACGTTTGTGTTTGTAAATACTATGCAAAACTTGTAGCCTTTGTAGGAGTGTTGTGAATACTATCCTGTTCTTAGATTATTTTAGATTGTATTTTAAAGATAAGTGCCAGTTTTGAAGTTTAACATAGATAATATTCATAGATTCAATGTTCTTTGCAGATTTTTCCTAGGAAGCTGAGCATGTTAAACATTTTAGAATTGCTTATTTATAAACTGTCTGCAGTTTTTTCTATTGTATCAGCATTTTATTTCAACAAGATACAATATTATGTAATAGAGTAAACACAAATATATTTTAATCTCTAGTTTAAAACAAAGGAACAAAAAAAAGACTTTGCAAGTAGACACCTGTATACAAATGATTATTATTCTCAGAGAGTCCATTGTAGCCAACAAATGAACAGTTACACACACAATGTGGCAGTGGAATGATAACAGTTGGTAACATTTGCCACAAATAATTTAATGAAAATATTTACTCACAGCAGAAAATTTCTGAGTGCTCGATACTCGGAAATAAACCTAGGATTTTATTTTAAAGTTCCGTATCATTGTATTTTCGTCACACCAACATTCTTCCTTGAAGGCAAACAAATTTAGTTCTAAGGAGTTTTTGGCATTCGTAAAATGAATCTATCCATTCTTCTGTGCTTTCTTCCAGATATCAACAAGATTTTGCTAATGGAGGTTGATAATTTAGCTTAAGCCCAATTAGCAGCAGCAGTAACAAGTCACAACATTACTCATTAGAAGTCTCACTTAACCTGAAAAATGCATGTATATTCTACAAACATGTGTTCAGACGTAATTCAGTTATAATATTTTCTTTGCATAGTTTAATACTCCCTCTATAACTTACAAACATGCTATTTTATTAGATCTGTTAATTCTTTCTGTTAGAAAGAAATTTCTGTAACAACACTGTAAATATAAAAAAAAATTCTATTTTATTTATGAAGGTTGTGATAAGTACTGAAATGAATTAGGTACACTGATAATGCAGTTGTAAACCCCCTTTAACATTCCATTTTGTAGCAACAGGGTTTAGTTTTGTTACCAGAGAACTCAACACAGACCTGAGGCAATAGTTAGAACTGTGTTGTCGCTTCACTGTCACTGCACGTACAGAATAGGCCACCATAGCCACACAGTACAAGAGCAGACATGTGCTTATTCTGAATCAAGGGTTCCCAAAAATGCACTACAATGTTGCATATTCCAAACAATATGTTAATTTTATTTTTAGGTTTGATTAAGATTGACATAGTTACCAAAGAAACGTGAGCTCTGGTTTTGCATTACAAATCAAAACTTTAAGCTACTGGTAATATTTATTTTGGAATTTAAAATGTATGCTTATCTGATTTAAAAAATTTACTTAGGTTACACTGTGAGAATTCTTCATAATTAATTAATGAGAGATGTTTTGAAATTAATTTTTGAAAGGAAAAATTAATTAAAACCTTAAAAAAATTAAGTTTTTTTTTTTAAAATAGTTTAATTTTTACACATGTTCTCATTTAAAAATAATATTTAAAGAACCATCTCAAATGTACCCTTCCCTCCTCCTCTACTTGTGGACATAATGTTGGCTCATGTCCGGAGCCTCTCAGAGTTCAGACCTTGCTCTCGGTGATCGTCATATCAGCGATGTGATTGCTTATTCCAGTAGTGTTGTACAGTATGTGTTGTCTGTATTGTGAAAGCCAGAGTAAAGAATTATTGCATTGTGTATGTGTGGACTTTTTTTTTCTAAACCACTTTTGATGATGCTTTTTTTATGAAGCTTAATTAAGTTAGCAACTTATTATGGGAAAGATGGTTTCAGGCTTTCGCAGCCATTTCTATCAAAGCTGCAATCTTGGTTTCTCGGGTTGTGGTGTGGCTTGATTGTCACCATGACGGTGAGAACTGCAATGTGCAGCGAAACACAGATTAATATTTCCAAACGTTATCAAGAGTGATGTCAGGTTTGGGATAACAATAATAAACACACAAGAAACAACCAATGAGTTTTCATTGTTTTCCGAAACTTTTATCCTTTCGGATTCAAATGGAGTGATTCTGGTTGTATCAAGAAATTTTTTTTATAAAACCCAAAAATTATCTTCCGTGAATATAATATTTACCACTATCTTTTTTTTTGGGTTCAATATTTTTGTGCTGTCATCATTTTTGGTTTTTTTTTTTTTTCATTCTCTTCTGTTTTTGGAAAACTATTATGTTTGTTTCATCTTTTCGTTTTGCTGTGTTTTTGTCTCGTTTCAACTGTTGTGCTGAATTTTTTGGGTTTGGTATTTTTGTGCTGTCATCATTTGTGGGGGGTTTTTCATTTTGTTAGTCCATTTTCTTTGTTTTTCTTTGTTTGTTGACCTTATTCCTGTTGTGGAGTATTGTGTGGTGTTTATATCCTGACAAAATCAATTTTTGCTTATTTTGTGTTTTTGTCAGTTTTCTTCTACAGACATACATGCGCATAGCAATGGCGTATGTCCAAAAGCCTACATCAAGTAATATTTACCATGTACCAAAATTTCAGTTTAGTATGTAGCCAATAAGTAGTTGTCAAGAAAGGTTAGTGGTAAATGTGAAAAGGGCAAAATGTCCCGGCAGAGACAGCCTCGAGACATGATGTCGCCAGTGTGGGAAACAGTTTGTAAGTGTTCCAGCAAAAATCTGGTCCATTCTGAGCATCAGGCACGCTTAGCAATAACTCAACACATGGGCTCTTGAGGGATTCCACACATCTCTTGCCGAACACACTCTCCTGCGTGATTGGATATAAATACGTGGTCCCGCTTCCTATTTTCATCTTCACTGACACAATAGAATTGTCTCACTGTTGGCGACAAACGAAAATGTCATTATCTGTCCGAAGCACTACAGAATGAACCGGGAAAGATATAATTAACAGAGACTTTCACACAAAATAATTGTACATTTCAACATGTAAGTCAACCACTGCACATGGATCTGAAAAACCATGAATTTGAATATCGATGGGTTGACTACAGGGATATGGTCCCTCTCACATTCATACAATGCTACTATGGATCTAGAAGTGAATGAGGAAATGGTTTATCCCAGCCAAGGCCATGTAACCAAAGCGACTGAAGAATTTTGGCCCACATCACCACAGGAGCCAACCAACCTAGGGGATCAAATGCTAGGTGCGATCAAAAAATATGGTGAATTATTTTATTACGAACAATGTAATAAGCTAACTTGAAATTTTAACTAATCTCTTTCATAATACTCTCCTTCGATAGCGATTCACACTTATCCCAATGGTGATTCCATGATTGGATGCATTTCTGGAAGACTTCTTTCGGATGGGTCTTTTCAGTGTCGGGAATTTTAATTTTTGGGAAGAGCCAGAAGTATCATGGTGCTCTAAATCCAGAGAGTAAGGTGGATGTTCAACCAAAAACTCGCGGATCAGAGCGAGGTGTGGCATGGCATGTCGTCGTGATGGAGGAAGCCATTGGCTCATTTTTATGGTCTCTGTCTCTATACAGCATTTGGCAATTGTTTCAGTATGCCCTTGTAATATTCTGAGTTTAGAGTATTTTCCCTTTGAACAAACTCTGATCGCACTCTGCCCTCACAATATAAAAAAAAAAGTGAGCATGAACTTGGCGTTCGACTTTGACTGATATATTTTCTTAGGGCGAGGAGAAACACTTGTTTTCCATTGGGAACTCTGAATTTTCATAGCCCTACACCAGACTTTCATCTCCAGTATTAATTTTGGCCATGAAGTCTGGCTCTGCAAGACGATCCTTCAATTCCAAACTGACACATGATCTTACTGTTCGATAGTCAAAAGAGTGGGAACAAATTTCGAACACTCATTTCTCTTTTGCGAATTATCGGTTGAAATGCTTTGCACGGACCCGTATGAGATGTTCAGTTCTTCAGTAAGCTCTCAACTAACCATTTTTGCCACTTTTTTGCATGCTTTTTTGTCTATTTTTGAAATCGAAGGAAGTCCTGACCATTTCCCGTCTTCAAGTGACTCATTTCCGCTGTTAACTTGTAACAACCCAGATTACAGCCTTCCTCATGCAATCTAGTAATAATCTTTTGTCATAAATTTTTTATCAAATTTCAAGTTAAGTTTTCAAATTATGTAAGGTTTTTTTTCTTTTTCGAAGTTAGACTTGAAGTATTTCTCCGGGTTTATTGTTTTTATTTTCAAAATTCATAAGTTTATTTTTGAAGTAATTTTTTTTTGCTGGCTTTGTTGTGTGGGAAGGTGCGCTGACGTGATTTTCCTTCGTTATTTCCACGACCGAGGCTTTGTTTCACACGCTAGGCATGTGAGTCACGGTCACGGAAGTGTGAGAAAGATACAAAATCGCTGCGTCGTGGGAACAGAAGTAAGCATTTAGTTGAGCCTCTGTTGCCATGCGCCGTGACTGGCTGAAAATTACGTCAGCGAGCCCAGGACACTGCCTGCACACAGGGAAGGAAAGCTGTAAAACAAACACCCACACCCTATTACTGGCCGTGACTCTTCCTGGAAGGGGGGACATGGCTGGTACGCCCGCAGTGCGACCACAGCTGCAGACTAGTTCCAGCCCCGGCCACTGAGGTCTGCCCAGGACTACCTGGCCAACGAGTGGAATGTGGGGATTCACTCCCAGCTAGGCGGGCACCTTAACCACTGATAGCTTTCAAATTCTTTCCAGTTGTTGGTGGGAATAATTTTTTTTTAAGATTGTGGGCGGGGGGTGGTGGGATGAATCGATATATCCCCCCCCCCCCCATCTTACCCCCCTGCGTACACCCCTTGTCCCTGTGTACTGCATGCACTCGCTGCCACAACTTCTGCGTGATCAGTGTTGTTACGATGACGTTTGGCAGACCATTTAATTGGCTCCTGACTGATAATGTAGGTGCCAATCCAAGGTCTAGGGAGGACGAACATGATGCACAATCGGTTGATTATAGCATAGCTTACTTGTGTAATTTGGCCTCCTCATAGTTCAGGCTCCTGTAAATAATTATACAAAGTTAAATTTAATATTTTATTATTACAATTAAGAGATTTAATTTCCTGCACAGAGTAAAAGGTTTTTTCCTTCATACACAAGAAAATTCAGCAGGGAAAAAAAAAAATAGTTGACACATTTCATTGAGGCTTTATTTGTGATTACACAGCAAAGACTTCTTAAGTTGCAAACATGTAGTATGAAAGAACTTTAACTGAATTTCGTTTTCTGGTCAATCAACTTTAACCATTTTACTGTGAATCGGTTAAATTCATGCACACTGTAACACTCAATTTGTATTCTTTTAGTGTTTTTATTTTATTTTAAAAATATAACTTTCATTTAGAAACAACAGATTAGAAAAATGAATATGCCCAGTACCTATCACACAACTGCCTATGCCTTATGAAGCCACGGTATTCTCAAAGACATAGTAATAAAAAAAATATTTATATATTATTTGGTAGTAATTTTTTTGTTCTTGATGACATGCCATGCATTGTATTTGTTGGTTACTGGACTGAATAATAAAACACCAACAATCCTTGTGAGAAAAGTAATATTTATCCCACCAAAAACATTCTGTAAAAAAATTAGCCAAGTCTTGATGGAGCTGCTTGTTTATCTCTAAAAAGTAATGAAATCTAGACAAAGTCGTGCCAAGTCTAAGGTTCCTTACTGCGATTTCTTTATTATTATAGTAAATGTTGTGTGACTTGGCCGTTGAACATTCTTTATACGTTAGTGGGTACAAGTCAATTTTGTTTACACGTAATGTTATATCTGTTTGTTAAGCGAGATAATAGCCCATACTGGTATTGGTAATTGGACGCTAGTGTATCATTTTAGGCTGTTTTTGATTGTGCAACACATGCATTCAGCATTGACAATGCTGACTTCTGCTCTCTTCTTTTTGGAGCGTCAAATCGACCACCAATCTAACATAAAATAGACGTACAGACAGACTTCTATCAATGATTAGAAGTCCGTCTGTACTGGAAATAATTTTTTATACTGTTTGTTTCAGGCTCGCCTACACATAAGTATTATTGAATCAACGTTTTCCAAGTGGCAATTTTTCATCGTCAATGGGTAGCGGTTCTGGCGACAGATTGGTGCAATTATGTCATGGAGCACCTGGTTTTGTACCCTTGTGTACCCTTCAACGGCCAAGTCACACAACATTAACTATAATAATAAAGAAATCGCAGTAAGAAACCTTAGACTTGGCACGACTTTGTCTAGATTTCATTACTTTTTAGAGATAAACAAGCAGTTCCATCGAGACTTGGCTAATTTTTTTACAGAATGTTTTTGATGGGATTTCACTTCTTTTTGTAGAAACGTGGGCATATTGATTAATTTTATTAGATTTGCTTATTTGACACATTTTTTTCTCTTTAAGAGAATTTTTTTTATTATTACAAATCTTTCTTTTCTTTTTTTCCGGTTCTGATCCTTGTACAGTAGCAACAGTATTTCGTATTGCCCATTCGTGTTCATTATTTATTCTATTAGACGGTTTAATTTCTGAAAAATCGGCGTGGTATTTACGCCTAAACCTCACGAAATAATAAGCTAATCAACGAAATGCAAATAATCCCTCCTAATCCCTAGCAAACGTTTTCAAGCGCAGTAGAAGAATGTCGTAAACGACTGTAACGTGGCCGGTTGCCACTTCGCAATAAAAGGTTATCGGAAAAACAAACGTAAGCGCATTTTAAAATACAGTCGGCGCCATCTAGAGACGTATGCGGGTATCACCGCCATTTTGAGCGAAATTATTTAATATTTTAGTGTAATTTGTTTATTTCATTTGTGTAATGTTCGAGTAGAATAAAGTTAATTGTTCGACTATTTCTTCTTGTAAACTTGTAAGTATAAGTATAAAAGCCAGTCTAGTCTTATCCAGAGTTTTCCTTTAATTTTATTTATATGCATATTAAAAGCAGAAGGGGAGGCATTCGCCCAGCAGTGGGAAGCAATAGGCTAGATTAAATTAGAAGATGTGTCCCACTACGCTGGATTTTTGCAATGACAGTCGATTTTTTTATGTACCAATAGTAGAAGGGGGCATTACCATATCTCTAATACAGCTGAGACAAGCTGAGGGTTCTTCATCAGATACTTCAGACCTTCGATTTTTGACTTCCAATGAAGAGGCAAACAAAGTTATGTCGATCTTTAATAGTTTGGTTGGGCTCTTGTGTTTTCAAATAAGGGTCACCAGGTACTCCAGATCTTCGATTATCCTAGTTTTTATAGTTTTCCCTTTATGTGGCCATTAAACCCTAACTCTGTACCAAATTTCAGCTCTCTGAGTTTATGGGAAGTACTAATTCTATTCTGATGATCGTGAGTAAGTGAGTGAGTGAGTGAGTGAGTGAGTGAGTGAGTGAGTGAGTGAGTGAGTGAGTGAGTGAGTGAGTGAGTGAGTGTCATGAATGCGAAACTTTGCTTTCGCTTAACTTCGGAACTAAATGACCCACAGACTTGAAATTTTATTTTAAGTATGTGATTTTATAGCTTACTGGATGATGAAAATTTCTGAGTTCTGGTCTTATCCAGAGGTTCTCAAATAGGGGCCTGAAAATGCGGCGAAATGGTTCCAGTAAAGGATGGTATGGCAGTGTTTGCTTCGCGCTTGACTTGGCGGGGGCACTGCCGTGCCCCCCGATTAATGTTTGTCCAGCCTTCAGAAAAGAGGAGTTGGTATCACTGTTATACAACAATTATTTTGACGAAAATTTTAAAATTTGATTCAATACATCCATTATATTTTAGAGATTAACAGAATACTTATGTACTACAGATTTGAGATACATACGAAGTGTGCTATTGTAATACGTACAATCTGAAACCTATTTTTATTTGATAATGATTAAGTTATCTGTCTTCAAAGTTGCGAGAGAGTATGATAGTACTTGATATAGGTATCAAGCATCAAGAAAATGTGGTATGGATCCACATCAGTACTTTAACTGAAAGTTTCACAAGAGTCATTTTGTATGCGTTATCGAACAACCTAATATGGAGACACACCTTCCCAATGATATATAATTTGCCGAATTTACGTTCTCATAAGTATTATTTAAATAATTTTCCATCTTGTTAATATTTCCCAACATTTTGCTAGATTTCTCAATCACTTCATACATGTACATATCATCACTGCCTTGTAAATATACATAATTTTATTTACATTAGTAATTTATTATTTATATTTTTGCACACAGCAAAATACCCTGAAATCCATTGCAATATTATAAAAAATTGAATAATTTTTTTTAAATGCTGTATTCCCAAATAAGTGATTTAAACCTTAGTTATTTACTTATGAGTTTTTGTGGTTAAGGTAAACTGTATTTTAGTTCAGCAATGTTATAAACACAATTTTTACTAATTTCATCTGGAATCTTAAACCATTATTTAAGTTTATTTTAAATATATTTTTGAGTCGCAACATCTGTTTCATCGTAGATATATACAGCAAGTAAGCTGCTACTGTATCACACGGTGTTAGATAGATTGTAACGATTGATTTATACGACGTTGAAACTATGATTACCCTGTTTTATCGCATAATCGTCGCACGCGCATAACCTCTCACCATTATTTTAGGGCATCAAGATTTGGATTAAAAAAACTCTCGTGTAAATGTTGCATGATGTTTTTGTTCCCGCTATTAGATTATGAGCTCTTTGTGTAGGCATTTTTTCCATATAAAATGATGTATTTTAAAGTATAAATCTAATATTATTTTGGATATTATCCCTTATTTAATTGGAAATACGAAGAAGTCTGATGTATAAGTTTTCTTTTAAAGACGTTTTTAAACGTTATAACCTTCATCTGCTCGCCTGTGTTACCACAGTGTACCGCTTACAAAAATGTAGCCAGCGCTAGTTGGCATCATTCATGTTTGGTTATGTTGCTTTCTGTATAGAGCGCCCACACGTACTCGAATATCGATATCTCGCCGATTGCTTACAACGTGCGCTCTGTGTCGAGTGCTGCGTTAACTACATTTGATGGCCCACACTCTTTCGTGGTGTGTACTGCGACGATAGTTATTCGTTAGTTCAGGCTCGCATTCGGGTTGCAGATTTTGTTTTTCTATTTAAAGTTGAAGAAAAATTTTGTTGCAGGACTTATTAATATAAATTGTTTGGCATGCTTTTGTATACTCTACTTTTTAAATAAACATATTTTCCATAAATGGGTTTTGTTTTTATGAATAACTTTACCTAACAAACAAAATTTTTTTCTCATAAAAATATGCACCCCTACTTTTCAAACTTGATTTTAGTATACCGTTTTTTATCGCATAATCGTCGCACGTGCGTAATCGTCGCAACCATATTTTAGGCTGTCAAAACTGGGATAGAAAAACTTCTCGCGTAAACGTCGCATGATGTTTTTTGTCCCGCTAGTAGATGCCGAGCGCTTTGTGTAGGTATCTTTTCCGTATAAAACAATGTATTTTAAAGTATAAATATAGTATTTATTCAGAAATTACTGCGTACTTATTTAAATAACAGAAATACGAAGCTGTCAGATGTGTAAAATTTCTTTTAAAGACTTTTTAAACGTTATAATCTTTATTGTTCGTCTGCATTGCCGCAGTGTACCGCTTACAAAAATGTAGCCAGCGCTCGTTGCAATCATTAATGTTTGGTTATGTTGCTTCCCGTATAGAGCGCGCACACGTAGTTGAATATCGATAACTCGCCGATTGTAGGTATCTATCCCATATAAAATTATGTATTTTAAAGTATAAACATAATTTTTATTCAGAAATTACCGCGTACTTATTTAAATAACGAAAATACGAAGCTGTCCAAGTGTAAATTTTCTTTTAAAGACTTTTTAAACGTTATAACCTTCATCTGTTCGTCTGCATCGCCGCGGTGTATCGCTTACAAAAATGTGGCCAGCACTCATTGCAATCATTACTGTTTGGTTATGTTGCTTCCCATATAGAGCACGAACGCGTAGTTGAATATCGATATCTAGCCTAGTGCATGCAACGCGCACTCTCTATCCGGTACCGAGTTAACTACATTTGATATCCCGCACACTCATGGTGTTTACTAAGGTAGTTTGTTACACATTCGTTCGGCTTGCATTTGGATCACAGATTTTGTTTTTCTATTTTAAGTTGAAGAAAGGTTTTTGTTGCATGACTTATTAAATTAAATTGTTTGGCGTGCCCTTTTATAGTTCACTTTGTAAATAAACGTACTTTCCATGAATGGGTTTTGTTTTAATGAATACTTTATCTAACAAACAAAATTTTTTTCCGCATAATCGTTGACCCCTACTTTTCATTTTAGAATAAAATGTGCTTCGATTATGCAAGAAAACACGGTATATATAACATGTGTTTGAATTATTCCTAGTTCATCAGCAAACAACTTATAAATTATAAATATTACAGCCTGAACCTCATTTTGTCAATTTTATTTTGGGTTGTATCCTGCTCGAGGTTTTTCCTGAAATCATTTTGCTGTTCTATATTGGATACAATCTCAAACTCAGGGACAGGCATGCAGCTATGGTATGTACATTTAATCACATGCTTACAACTTTATGTACTGCCAATCAAACATATAATACTGGTACTATAAATTACTTAACTGAAGTCTCAAAAAACAACAGAAGCAATAACAATAAACATTAATCATAACCAACATACATTTAAAAACAAATAAAACTATCATTCTTAAAAATAGTTTGTCAAAATTTTTAAGTAGTGATGGGTCAAATCCTAATTTTCTCCATCTGAATCCCAATTCAAATGTATGTAGGTTCAAAAATTAAACAATGTACTAGGAAAAAATTACTACTGAAACATTCAAATATTTAATGTTTGTTTCAGTAATAAGTTACCCAAACAAATACATATCATAATTACAATTGATATATATATATATATATATATATAGGGAAACATTTATTTGATTGACCCATCACTACTTTTAAGGAACCTAGGGACACATGACATTCTTTATCACTATTAAAATTAATATCATGATTTGACAATGTTCTAACATAAAACACACACAGGAAACAATCATCTGTGTTTGCGTTGTTTATTTTCCCGACGTATAAGCCAGCAAGAAAGCAGCGCCCCTCCCACTGCACTCGCAATGCTGCAAGCGAACACCCCCGACTCCCCTACGGTGTCGTAAACGACCCCCGCAACCAGGGGCGATATCAGCCTGGCGATGGAGGCGACGCTGTTTCCCGCCCCCACGAGAGACCCGCGCTTGTCCGGCGGCGTGCGCCGTATCACCACCTCGTTCCCCGCCAGCCGCAGGAGAGACGAGGCGGCGCTGAGCGGCACGAGCGCGGCCAGGAACGCCCCCAGGTTCGGGGCACAGCCCAGGAGCGCGAAGGACAGCGCGAGGACCGCGAAGCCGTGCAGCGTGCGGAGGTTGCAGCGCTCGTCGCGGGCGTAGAAGCGGTCGAGCCAGGCCAGGAGGAAGCCGGCCGCGACGGAGACGGACCCCTGGAAGGAGATGGTGTACCCCACCCAGGACTGGGACGTCCCGTAGCGCTCCGTCAGGATGAGGCCGCAGTGCATGAAGAAGCTCATCATCGCCACGCTGGACAGGAACTTGTGCGCGAAGACGTCCCAGTACCTGGTCCAGTCCACGCTGGCCAGCTCCGTCGCGGCCCGGACCAGCTCGTGCTTCGCCGGCATAAAGCCCCCCGCCCCGCCGTCCTCCTGCCGGCGCTGCTGCGCGGGACCACTCGGCAGCAAGAAGCACGAAATACCTGCGGCAGGTGATTGCAGGCAACTTCAGAACAAGTAGACAGCTAATCAGACAACCTGTTGCTTACACATTCAACAAAAATAAGCAGTTACATAATAAGTTGAATGTAAATACCACTTGCAGACAGGTTTAAGTGGGAGTAAACCATTTTCGCTCAGGAGAACAAACACCAAAATAGAAGAGTAACAAACTACTAACATGGCGTGACTGTGATTTTGGGACAAAGAAAACACTTGTATACCTTTTCCCATGCCACGAAGATGAAGACTTGTACTTTAAACTGCTTTCTCTACAACATAAAATAACTTTAATAGAAAAAAGAAGATGAATAGCAGTACATTTTAAGCTAAAATAATGACATTTTATGAACTTGTAGAACAGCAAGCAAGTTAAAAGTGTTTTCAAGCCACCGGACAATCAATGTGTGCAACCGTGTCCAAGCGCAAATAGAATTGAGCTTATATAGTGGGAAATACAGGATGAATCAAAAAATCTTCCACATTTGAAAGGATAATAAAACAAAAAGGATTGACGAGAGAAACTTGTCTATTCAAAAATATACAATGGGTATGACAACAGTTTGTAATGACCTGAACGTGCGGAAAACAACTTTTCTCGCCTCTCCACTCCCTCACTCACTGACAACGCTACATCCGATCAAAATGTGGGTGATTTTATTGGGTAGTATGGGGTTTATTGACAATAATCTTATTATCAATGTGTTATTGCCACACATTAGCACAGAGTAATTCAACTCATAGCACAGTACTTGGTTTACAAACTGTTCTCAATACTTGTTCATATTTTCAAATAAAAACGTTTATATCTGCAATACTTAAGTTTTGTTCGCCCGTCAAAAGTGGGAGGTTTTTTTGGGCTCATCTTGTAGAATGGATTAAGTTTAATGTCTTGTTAACATTTGCTCATTAGAGACAGGGAGAGATGTTGAAATGCTAATGGAGCATTAAAAAAATGAAAAGGTGGAGAAAACTGCAAAACCCTGAGAAAACCCATGGTCTGGCATGTTTTACACTTGCAAAAATCTGGGTCAGACTATGCCGAGAATCCACCCAGATTGTCTCGGTGGGATGCAAGTGTTATGACAGCCCCTGCAAGACCAGGAAACACGATGCTAAGTAGAGGAACCAGTAAGAAGGAAACTCACTCTTCATCATTATTAACAGTTCTGACTTCTTGATACACTTCAACACAGTGTGTACATGTTTAGCTATTACAGGTAAAGGAAGCTCTTTCTCCTAGTGACAAGGCCAATGAACACGTGGTAACTAGACTACTGAACATCTATGATTCACTCTTGAAAGCAACCACCGGCTGCGCGAGATAGTGAATTTTAGTTTGGGATATTTTCTGGCAGGAAAAAAAGCTCCAGCTGGAAACGGGACGGTGATTATTTGAGGTTACAAATTTCAAAATTTTACACACTATATTTGAACGGAAACATTTCTATCATGGGTAGGCCCTAATCTATGCCAGTAATATTTGAGGACTGCAAAATACTACAAAATAGGCTTAACTTATTTAATCTTATTATTACCACACAATTAAAACAAAAAGCCTAAAGTGCGAAGTAGTGATGAGTATAGCTCACATTAACACTTTTAAAACAAGTTATTCACTCGTTTTAGTTATTTTCCATGGTCATGTACCCATTTGGCCATATTAAAACCATATTTACAGAATATTTCCACTCGGTTCTGTACTTTGATTTACATTTACATTTGTTTATGTTGCTTTCTAGGTACAAGTTGCAAAGTCTATAGTGTCATGGATAAACACAGCAAGTAAGCTACTATTGTGTGAAAATGGTGGTAGATAGATCATAACTATAATTTAAACATTGATTCAACGTGTTCACATTGTCCATTGATGTAGTCCACGGCTGAAGAAAAGTTTAATTGTTTTTTTCTGAACAAATGTTTTATCACACATAAGTATGGCTAAAATTAGTATTTTCAATTGTGGACGAGATTCATTTACCTAACGTTTCAGGGCATATGGTGCATTACTATCGTGCCTGTGAATAAATAAATAAATAAATAAATAAATAAATATATATATCTATATATATATATATATATATATATATATATATATATATATATATATATATATATATTTATTTAATTTCACAGTTATACAGTAAAACCCTGTTAAGAGGTTTTTCAAGGGACTGGATGCTTAAAACTTCTTAACAGGGAAAAATTCTTAAAAGGGAAAAGTAATTTCCAACGTAAAAATCGATTTTACTAAAATGACATGTACTGTATTCACACAAAAGTACACTTACTATCATTGGCATGCTGGAATAACAGAATAACTAATGACATATTTTTTATCAGTAAATTGAATTATTAAAACTGTATTTAATTTAATAAGCACATTAAAATTAGTATTACCAAACACTAGCAAAAAAAAGCAATAACTAACATTTATTGTTTTAAAAAATATACACAAATAATTCAAAGAAAGTAATAGCTGACGGTACTATATGGTTTACTTTGTTTTCGTCATGTGACTTGAATTGGAAAATTGGTGTACTGATGGAACAGCCTCTAGTCCCTGAGAATGCAAGCAGGTGATTGGTCGTGCGGCGTGCGGCACAGGTTTCGAAGATCGTTGGCGTTTCTCATTCATCAGTTAAGCCACGAATGGGGAAAATGTTCTGCAGGTGGAACAGCCTCTCAGTCCAAACAAACGCAGGCATATGATTAGTCGAGATACACACAAGTAACAGCGTGTGGCGTGCGGCGCAGGTTTTGACGATCGTGCACGTTTCTCATTCGTCACTCAAAACCGCGCACAGATAAAACAGCGTGTGGCGTGTGGCGCAGGTTTTGTCGACGGTCTTGTTCTGATCAAATTAACTACCATATTGGCCCGAATTATAAGGCGACCTGCATTTTCTGGAGGCCAAACAAATGTAAAAATAATCTTGGTAGAAATTAATGTGAAAATTCAATAGAGATACGTTTTGTGTTGATACATAAATCCTTTTTGCATTTATGTATACAGCATTTAACTTTCCGTTTCACTTAAGCTACGTATTACTATTTAGTAGTGTGTTAAACGTAACAAAGCAAACAAAGAATGCAGATTGCCGAAACAAAACAAGTGGCTAGCTGCCATGGTGAAGCATATGGCCATGAATAACTTCGGTAACGTGACCGCGAATATTTGTCCATACCATTCTCTAGAGAGTCTCTGTCCTATGAATTTTAAAGAATAATCTATGATAATTATGTTGTTTGAAAGGTTTTTACATAAATAAAGAGTGGATTACTGTGAAATTATTAAAATAGCTTTTGAAGCAAAGTACCAAAAACCTGTAAATATGGCGTCTTCGTGCGTGTTCGGCAATGTTCGTTTTACAACAAAGAAATATTGTGGAAAGACAGTTGGCAGCCGTGAATTTCCAAACATTACATCCAAAATTTTCTTAACATTTTCTGTTTGTAAACGTAAACAATCGTTCTGCAAATAGCTGTGATATTTTAGTACAAATAATTCCGATAAAAATCTGAAATTAAATTACCGTAAATGTTGACACGCGATTGTACACAAAGTACAAATATGAATTGTGTAATAAAAGGTTGCCATTTTGAGATGCTTCAACATTCACATTTTGACTCAAGAACAAATATTTTAATTTACAACTTTAAACAATTGTGAATTACTGCAATATTGGGTGGATTTATCGTTTTCCCAGTGTGAGGTAACGATGTTTTAGTTAATATAAAAAATCATGAACATTTTGTTTAGCAATGTTTCTACTGTAGCTTTAAGCTTGGAACTAATGTTAGCGGTGTTGACGTCTTGGGTGCGAAAATAAGGCGTCTTCCAATTTTCGCATCTCGTTTATGTAAAAATGGCCGCCTTATATTCGGACAAATACAGTATTGAACGTTTGGAAATATGTAAATTTTTAAAATTAACCTTAAAAATTGTTCAAAAGCTTAAAGATAAACAATATGAAAGGGAAATATTAACATAGGGCTATATGGAAGTGATCAAGGGAATAATTTTTTGAACTTAATAAATGGGAAAACGTGTTACGCGGGAACGTCTTAAGCGAGTTTTACTGTAGTTTGAATTTTAACTGCTAAAATGGTGTTTTTTTTTTCCGATAGCATGCGTGTACTGAATTAGGTAGAGTGCTGTGCTTAGTTTGAAAATAGTTTGATAACAAGTTTGGATCATGGAAATGTGTACTATTGGAATAAAATTGGGAAATGGAAAAAATCAATTTCCCACCCAACATTTTGTGAAAGACATTTTCCCTGTTATTCGGGAAAAAACCAGAATCTCTCCCAGGTCTAGTTAAAATTGATTTTACCTAAGAAAAGAAAACACGCTGCAATGTTTAAATACACTGCATTTCAGCTGACTTGACCACTAACGAAGCTGGACTGTGCCTATGTCATTACAGCGGAAAGATGATGACCGTGGTGTGACTGGGGAGAAGAAGGGACTCACGTACCCCAGCCCTGCACCGGGGAGCAGCCCGCGGCTCTCTCCACTCAGCCAACAGCAGGGTTGGGAAAAACTAGGTTCTATTATTACATTCGTTATTTTGTTTCTCAGCATGTTCAAATGCAAACCCTACAACATCCTGTTTCCTGCCACTCATGTTGAACCAGAAAAGTTATAACATCAAAGAACTGAAGTTCAGCAAATATGCACAACTGACTGGGACTTAACCACAGAAAGAGCATTCTCCAAAGAATGGTTGTTTCCCAACAGAATGGGGATGTAGAGTACAATCGGGCATTTCCCACAGAATGGGAATTGACTGTTAAATAATTTTTTTTTTAATTTTAGAGGAGTATTTAGCTGGGTATTATTCACTGCACTACAAAATATTCGTGGGTATGGTTAGTTTCAAATGCTGTAAAAGTGTGTGATTTCAAATCATAGGTAAAAAAAAAAACACATGTACACTTAATTGATCTAGTTTTTTACTTCAATTCAAAACGTAACCCGTAAAAATAATTTAGCCGCACAATTTATTCAGATAATTTAAATGATACGATTCTAGATTAGCATACAATTTTTTTGTTCCTGTAAATCACAAGAAACATTTAATGACCAAACTTTTGTTTTTATTAGAGTGGAATTAGACCTCTTAATTTGGTTCGAGCCGTGGTTCGACACGGCCGACCCCGACCGGTGTAGGGACGTGCCCCGAGGGGGGGAAGGGGGGAGGCGCACCTGCGCTGAGCAGGAACAGTGCGGCCACGATGCTGCACACCACGGTGAAGCCGCCCTCCCGCTCGAAGAGCACACCGCCCAGCGCCGGGCCCACCATGAAGCCCATGCCGGAGAAGGAGGCGAGGCGACTGCCGGCCGCGGGCTGCCTCTCCGGGGTCACCACGTCAGCCACCAGGGCCTTGCACAGCGACTGGGTGTGCTTCAGCAGGCCTGACAACAACAACAAAAATTTATCATTTTTCATTTGGTACTGATTTTTAGCTGCAAGAGTTTTTTTTTTGTAGCTTGAATTTACTCTTCGTTAATCTTGATATGTCTGTGATATGTTTCACAGTGTACATACTTTCCAAAATACCTCCCGTGTGCTCAGAAAATCATTCCGAATATTACATAGGCAGACTCTAATAAGGCACCGTGTGTGGTGAATGTGTTATATTGACGGGACTTCCCGTCTGACATTTATCATTTCCCGCCTGACTTTTCTCAAGTGTTGGTGCAGTATTACCATTTTATCATCACATCTATTAATACAATAGGAACATCAAACGTATTTATCCCTTTTTAGCAAAAAAAAACACGAAGTTAATCCATATAAATTTGGTATCATTACGAAATTAATTTTTATTATTGAGTTAAAAATAGTTTGAATTAAAATAGTTTATTATTAAATATTTTTTTTTGCTGAACTGCTATATATATTATAAATGAATATTTGTCAGTTTGTTAGGATATAGCGCAAAAACTACTGGATCAATTTTGATGACAGTCTTTTTTGGTGTTTAAAAGATTAGGATTAGATTTAAAAACTGGTGTATATTTTATCTTGCTACGATGATGGGAGCTGGAGATATGTAACAGTAACACCACATTCTTTCATAACTAAGTGCAACCAATATAAGGCAAGCTCCCATTTCTACCAATACTATTATGTACCACATACTTAATCTTATTTATTTATTCTATCACAATCAATAACTATTATCACTATTGATAAAAACTTATTACATGATGTGCTAACTAAAGAGAAAAAAACACAGTGAAATTATTTGCACAGGAACACACACAAGTTATTATTTAATATCACATGAATGTTTAAGCCACTTGTAAAAAGATCATAAAAGAAAATTTGTTGTTGCAAGGCATATTTGGCTATCTATAAAAACAACAAAGAAAATTCTTGAATATTTTAGTGATATTTGTGACCTATCAAACAATTCAGGACATTTTCGGAATCTAAGTGACTTCTGTGACCAGAACACACACTGGCTCAGCATGGACAATATAATACTATGCTTGATTCAGCACAGACAATATAATACTGTGCTTGGTGAGCCCAGTGCTTGTTTTCACTGCTACTCAAGTAATGTGCATTCAGAACAAACTTCATGGTCAATAAATTACATTCCGTGAATGTAAACATATGCATTAAAGGATTACATATTTCAGACTTCAGTAAAGCTTTGTTAGAATGGTAATTCTTTTCATGATTTTAGTAAAAATTTCAGTGTTATTTCGGTTTTATCGCCATTCACAGTATAACATTGTCTCTACTAATTATTGGTCTTACGGTAATCAAGACAGTCAATCCAGAGGAACATATTTTAGTAACTTAAAAATTTAATTATTTTTAGTAGTGATAAGTCAAATACCAATTTTCTCAAAGTCGAATCCCTGAGAGTAACTCGAATATACCCACGAATCCAAATCAAAGTGTCAAGTGTCCAAAATAAAGTACAGAAAATGAAGAATATTAACTATGATTTTGAAATACATAGATGGAATTATATTTTTTCTTAGACTTTGGGAATGAATAAATATGCATTCAAGTTGCAGTGAAAAGATTTCCTAATGTCACTATGAGAAAGAAAAACGATATTACATTTATTAATTTACAAAAAGTCTACCTTAAGAGCTTTCATATACTTTACTAACTTAAATATGCAATTTACAAAACTAAATAAGTAAGAGTTGAGACATGGCTTCACCCTCAAGCATCATTGATCCTATCTTCAGTTCTTATCAATGTGGTTCTTTGCACATGCACGATCACTGAACATCCTTGTATATACAAAAAAAATTGTTGGCTTTTATTGTTAAAACGTTAACTCATGCGAGTGAAGTCAGAAATAATTAAACTAGTTTTATTTTGTCTAGCCTGATTGACAGCAACAGCAAGGAAATCTGCAGAAGAGTACAGAAATTAATTGTGCATAGAAAAGTAGTAACTTATTGCATTTGAAAATAAATTATTCACTGCACTACAAAATATTCGTGGGTGCTGTAAAAGTGTGTGATTTCAAATCATAGGTAAAAAACACATGTAGACTTAGTTCATTAATTTTCTACTTCAATTCAAAATGTAACCTGTAAAAATAATTTAGCTGCACAATTTTTTTCTCTGTGGGACATAATTTCATTGCCAGAGCAAGGATTGTGTGACCTTGGCTGACGCAAAGTGTCTTCACCCGCTTGCCTCTTCCCCTGGACATTCTATCCCTCTACACACCATTCTTACCACTTCCCCCTCCTTCCTAGGCCGCCCAGAGCTCCGCCCGACTACGTAGTTCCCAGAAGTGTCAACCTCAGCGCTACGTCGCGGGGACAGTGTTCCCAACAATGAAAGTTTTACACGCAGTGCTAAAAATATCACTCCTGTGTACATGTTTTGAGTCAGACTGTGTCAAAACCAAAAGGATATGAGAATACATATGCTAACTCTGTCTTGTGTCTCTGAGTATCTTTTCAATTTCACTGAAATTCATTTGTTATTTATCTTCTAAAATAGACAAGCAATGAACCATGGATATTTTCAACTTAACTGAAAATTTAACAACTAAAATAATTTTTTTATCCGTTTCTTGGTTCAACTATTTATTTGTACAATCATTAAGTGAACTAAACTTAAGATCAACATTTTTTGAAGTTTTATCATTTTATTGTAGGTTTGGCAAATAAATAACTTTAAAAAAATTTTTTTTAAAAAAACTACTGTATATTTTTCACTTAAAAAGAAGAATCGAAAATAAATATGCACAGTTAGATTAGTTTCATTGGAATATTTTCCATGCACAAGTCATCTTAAATGGTTGTTTCACAAACTAGGTTTCCAGAATCAATGCATATTGTAAATTTATTAATACAATTAAATGTTAAAAGGACAATTCTTGGGGAACAGTAACAGGATAGGTATGAAAAAATTTGACATACTAAACTTGAGACGTTATGTGTTGAAATTTTTAAATTACTTTATTTCCTCTATTATTTTTCTTTGCTTTTTTTTTTTTTTTTTTAAATATTGAAACCCTCATACTCAAGATTTATTTGATGGTAGTTGAGGATTTGATTGGCCAATCCCTAATTTTTAGTAACATTTGTGATTCATCATTTAGTACCCCGCTAACTCTAAAAAACATAGTCAAATATTGCTGCCCTTGACAACAAGCTATAAAATAAGAAAATACCAGGAGCATTCATGATGTGTCTACACAGGCAGAACAAACACTTGATCAGCGCGCCGGCTCAGCCACACTCACCAATCACGACCCTCAGCAGGAACACAACCCACAGGGCGTTGACGAACCCAATGGAGAAGTAGCAGAGACAGCAGACAAGCTGCGTGAACAGCAGCGCGACGCGTCTGCCTCTGATGTCGCTCCAGCTGCCCTGCAAGCACGCACGTGCGTGAACCATCTTCAGTTCCACACACTATGCACTGCTTCAGACCGTGCACACCGCCTTCAGTTCCACACACTACGCACTGCTTCAGACCACGCACACCTTCAGTTCCACACACTATGCACTGCTTGAGACCGTGCACACCGCCTTCAGTTCCACACACTACGCACTGCTTCAGACCACGCACACCTTCAGTTCCACACACTATGCACTGCTTCAGACCTTGCACACCACCTTCAGTTCCAAGCACTACGTACTGCTTCAGCCACGCGTGCCAGTTATTCAGTGGAAACAATCTGTCTCTTACAATGAACAGCACCTTATATGTTGTAATGTTTATGAAATCTTGTATCACTTTGTGTGTTCCAGTTTAAAAACAGTTAATTTTTCTTTTCATTTCATTGCAATTTGTTTTCACTGACGGAGCAAAGCAAAGTCACAAAATTAAACTTGAGCGAATCAGCATTTGTAAGTGCTTTTGCATTCTTTAAATTATTAATGGACTGGGGAATTTCGATTAAATACAATTTTTTGGACATACACCATTGAAGTTTTGCCCTGTATGTCATTGACTGTCAGTCATACAACTGTTTTGTCATTGTAAACCTACTGTGTTCATCGATGCTGCTGTCATTGGGTTGTCCACAATACCAGTTTATTTTCATCATTGTGTTTGTATGTTTGCTGCATTGTCCATGTTTGTTGTCTGTCTACGTTTACTGTTATTGATGAAACTGTCTCGTCGTTGTTAGCCCATGAGTTTGTCTGTGTTGTAAATTTTTCAAGATGAAATTCCTTTCACAGAATTCTTGTGCTGGCTGATGTTTAAAGTTTGTATGAATTCGTCTGTGCTGTCGTCGTGTTATCCATAATACATATTTAGTTTCATCACTGGGTGTGTTTGACATCAGCTGACAAATTTTTCTATTACAAAACTGCAATGGCATACGTCCAAAAAATTGTATTAAATGTTTATGCATGCACACGACTTTGTCTGACGATAACTTTCAAACCATTGATTGAATCTTCATAAAATTAGGTAGGTAGGCATGTAGGTATTGTTGATAATTGTGGTCCAAGGGAAGGGAGTTAAAACATTTAAAGCAAGTTAATCAGGTCAAGCGAAGTATCCTAAGAAAGTTCTTTGTAAATTTTGGAACTACTAATTTTTTACCTTAGGCTTTATATGTTTTTAGATATAATAACATAAAATGCAGTAAAAATTAATTTAGTATGCTGCAACTGATGCCAAGATGGAGTTAAAATTTACAAAGTCAAATAAAAATAGTGTATCATGGGGTTTCATTAAAAAATGTTTTCCTTTTACACAATTACAATTTTTTATTTACTTTAAAACTACTTATAAAATAATTATTACTCACTATAGTACAAAAATCAAACTAGATGTGCTAGAAAAAAATTGTCGAATGTTGAATTGCACTGACAAAAATGCATGTCGAAGTTCTGTTAACTTTAAAAAAATTTGCACTATCACAATCTGCATTTTGTATTATATTGTCAGAAGGTTGTCGATTGCAATGTAATTATTAGGAGGGTTATATTCTGCTTCAAACTGTATCCTTGGTTTGTTCTGATAATAAGTACACATATCCCTCACTTAGCACGACTAATTCGTTCCTAAAAATGCTCGTCTTATTCAAAATAGCGTATTTTGAAGCATTAGTTTCCATAAATAACAAGGCTAATTTATTTAATGTGTTCCAAAATTGTGTAGGAAAATATACTTTACGTAATATAAATGTGTTGAATAACACTCAACTATAAATATTGTGCCGCGCTCGTTCGGCCTGTCTGCGCCCCCTTCCACCCGCATCCTCTCCCTGGTATCTCGTGTCATACTATATCACGACATCCTGACCTTCGCAGCGCCCACCTGCCTCAGATTGAGTTACTTAAAAGAGGCCGCACTGCGGCATAAAATGACTCAGACATGTTTATCGGCGCGTTTTGTGGGAACCCGATGCTTGTTGCATTTATCGGCGTTCTTTGAGCAGCCGCCGCGTCCTTCGACAGGACTCACGATGCGTTTCTGGGAATTTTGACGGCAAAGGTCACGCAATATCTCGGAGACATGCCCGATTGTTCTGGACGGGAACCCAAGGGCTATATAAGGAGGTGAGGCCGACCTTTGAGGCAGTCTGAGTGAGTTTGGAGTGTTCAGTCGGGAGTTTTCCCGCGGTGGAGTTTCCGGGCGATAGAGTCACGGGCGCGGCGGAGTCCCGAGCGAAGTTGCGAGCGAGGAGTCGAGTGGATCCTCGGCGAAGGGGAAGTGCATCAGCAGCGGCAGAGACCCACGAGGGGTGCTGCGGCGAGAGTTGCGCCAGAGGTGCAGCCCAGCGAGGTGTGTGGAACGAGTGACTGGGGAATAGACATTTCTTTAAGTGCAATTAATTTAGAAGATTTTTTTGTGACATAAGTAGTGGCAATAAATAAAACTGTGTGATAAAAATCTTTAATTGGGCTATCCTTTACGAGCCCGCGGTAAATCGTAACAATATGTTACACCATTTATCTTTATATGCCTCCCATCGCACTTTGTATGACAAATATGACAACGCATAAAGGGAGATACGTGGTTATGTACTTTATCCTCAGTCGACTGGCTGACTTGCCCGCCCGGGCGTGACTCTCAACTCCGTTTATACCTTTCCAAACCATCCTTTACTGACAGTGAAACCGATATTACTATCCGGATAGTTACATTTTAATTTTTGAAAAATTAAAGTTCTTATTCGCGTATCACCACCTGGTTCATACCAATCCTGTCAGGCCAATGATTATTTTTTTCATTGCAACATTCATTTAACAACCTTCTCCACATGAATCATCTGTTCAATTCTGTTCCGGTATCTAATGTCAAATATATTCCCACTAGTAGCTACAACCAACAGAATCAGACTTATGTAAACTTTTGGTAAGAGTCCTTATTTCATACAATTGTGCGCACAGTTTACTTGCTTAAAACTAAAGTGCACCAACATAAGCGTGGCCTTCATAACAATCTGCACGCCGTAATACTTCTAGTTTTGTCTCAAATACTTGAACACTCGCATTATGAGTGATTAAGCACGTACAGTTACCGGCAGCTGAATGGGCAGACGTTGATTTTGTTTGAGTGAATTCCCTGCCACTGGCTAGACTGAGTTCACGGCCCGGTTTGTGGCCGGGCGATAACGTTAACGGCGCGGCGGCATACCTGCCGACGTAAAAACATTTGGTCCTTTACACTCCATAGCCGCAATTTAACTTGCCATAACTGATGTTTGTACAACAGCCGATAGAGTAGACAGACCTGCGCGCGCATCTCTTCCCCCCTTGTTTGACTAACTGTATCCACACCTTTTTTGCCGAGATTTCGTGCTAACTGAAATTTACAGACGTGCTATTCAAGACTAGGGCAGTAAAATTCACATCGCACTAAATGAATCAGCGCAATCTGAAGACGTGCTAAGTGAGGGATAGGTGTAGGTACTAACTTTGGTTAGTATTAGCCAGCACTGAAAATGGAACATTGCGAGGTCTCAATTCAGGGTAAGCTACTAGTACTAGTATGTTCTGTGTCAAATTACTACTTTGCATTCAGTACCATTGATAAACAGATGGCAAATCACAGGCCAGAAGACAAGGATCAGTCCATATCGTATCTTAAGTCTGTGTTTATTTAGATTTAAAGTTACATGTCCATTACATAGCTGATTTTTCAACCTCAGTAGACGACCACGTCATTATCAAAAATCAAGAAAATCTCCAAATTTTCTACCTTTTTTAGTTTTTGTTGAATTTGACCCAGAAGGACTGGTTTTTCAGCAACAACTTCCCTGACCATTGATTAATTACCTGATATTTACCTGACTTTTCCCTGACATGAAAAATTCCCTGACTTTTCCCTGAATTCCCGTTTTTCCCGACGGATGGACACCCTGCCCCTACTTATCTACGATATGTCTCCTCCTTGACAAAGAAGACTGTGAGTGGGCACTAGGTCCGCCAGTGCCTGCTGATGTGGAACACCAGCAGTTCAGGTTTCGGGTTAGTGCACTCCTCTGGGTCCCATTCCAGAATAAAAATAAATAACTTCAGAATTATGTGTATGTCACGTTGACACTGGGGTCATTAAAGACGATGAAATGAGGTGCTATTGGAGAAGTAAAAGAATGACAGGGTGGGTGAAACAGAAACAGGAGTTTGCAAAGAAAACCCAAACCCACTGGCTCATGGCAACGTCCACCATGTTTCCCCACTCACGTAAGATCCGGGTTTCATCTCACCCGCAACTGAACCCATTTTGCCATGCTGGGTGGTGATGGATCTAACTTCTTGACTACCGTAAAAAATAATTGAAAAAAAATTAGTTTTCTACATATTATAGACTTATTCAATACTCATATTTACTTGCAAGAGGGCTTATACACTTAACTAAAATTATATCACCTAAAATATAAATCAAGGTATGTATGGGATTATAACCCTAAAATTGTGGTTTAGACAAGATGTTGAAGTACAGTTAGCCCGGGATCAGCTCAAAGCAATTAATATATTTGAATTAAATACATACATACAAACAAACAATTTTAGCAATCACTGAACTACCCCGTCTCCCTTAATGTCGGGACCCTACACTGCCCCCTTACCAAGCGTCTATCCAGGCAAAAGTGAAAATGTTGTTTTTGCAGTACACACCACGACTGGGCCGGAAAACAGTTGCACGCCCGAGTACACGGACCCAAACAGGCCAATGAGGAAGTGCGACGCCCCGAGGGACTTAAGGTGGGTGGACATTAGCGGCATGACGAGGCTGACTGCGAACAGATCCTGCAACAAGAGCACACTTCCCTGGAAACACAAATTCATACTTTTAAAAATGCACGTGAACAGGTTCATTCTCAAGAGCCACTCTATGATTTAAAACTAGGGAGTGAGCTCGAATGTGAGTGAACAGAGTTTCGCAAAAGAATCCTTCATCAGGAGCGAAACGCACGGGTCCGCAGTCCCCCACCACCTGCCGGTGGTGACCTGGCAACTGACTGACTGCAGACTGTCACGCGACTGCATAGCTGCAGCACATCAGTAGGGCAATGCTGTAACAATGGAATTAGTTAATTTCAATTCGGTCAGCATGTTGGTCAGATCAGCACTGTGCACACTATTGGCTGTTTCGAAAGATGAAGATGCTAATCAATCAAATGCATGGCAAATGTAAGCAGGTAAAGTTAACCAACAGGACATCAACATTTGTAAAAATATTAAGTTTTAATTAATGCTAACAAATTAGAAAATCTTTATAGAGTAGAAAATCTTTTCCATAAAAATAATTTTAAATAAACTCAAATTTTTTTCTCTACAGACTTGACTTGTTTCTAATCAATCTGTAAGAGGGTGCTGAAATACTACAAATAATTGACAATTTTAACAAGTTGTTAGGTTAGCTACATCAAAAATGCAGATAAAATCAGAACAAAATTTGGTTGGTTACATTTGCTACATTAAAACTACCATGAAATTATTTTAACGGTTGGTTAGAAACCACCTAGTTTAATGGTAGCTAACCTAACCTAAACAACCATACACACATATTTTTAGTATTTTTAATATAGATTACCTAACCTAACTAACCATTCTCACAATTTAACAATAGCCTAAATGTAATGTACCTAAACTAACAAACTATTAAAATAGTACATTACTTAAAAAATTTAATGTCTCCTCAGAAAATGATTGGAAATCACATCAGGAAGGCATTTTTAAAATTTGGGTCAAGTTTACTGCACAATTCCTAGCATTACTATTGGTTGAAAAGTTGGTCAGTGAAATCAAACTTGAATGGAGAAATAAAGGCAAATATAGATATGTAATATTGGTACAGTGAAAGACTAATAAATATTATCTTAAAAATAAATCACAATGATAAGTGTGATTGTGGGTTTTGGAGTAATAGTGGTAGTTGTGGTATGAGTATGAGTACACAATAAGTGTTCAGTATATAAAAAGAAATCCATTTGAAATGTGTGGTACATAATGAATGTAGTACATGAGAGAAATAACTGATTATGTTTGTTTATATACTGAATGAACAGATCAAATTGTAGAGATAAAATGTGTGGTTGTGATTGTAGTAGTGACCAGGAAAGCAATGGTCCATGTTTACTGATATTGAATCGTTTAATTGGTGTAATGTCAAATTTTTCAGCATAAATTTAATATGTACGAAAGAAATATTGACAGAAAACAATTACTTCCATAAAGACAATTTTTATATATTTTTATTTTATTTAAATGTTTGTGATTTGCAGTTGTTTTTTTAAGCACATAGTATTATCCGTGTTAGGTGAAAGGTGCGATATGTGTATCATTTGCAATGTTAGGTAAAATATTTAATTTCTTTGGTTAGGTGAATCATAAAATGTACCATATTTCTAACGTAAGTTAGTTTTGCAATTGCTGAAGTGATAAAAACAAAGCCAAAGAATTGGTGACGGTAGGTCAACTAATTAAAGGAAAAATTTATACGATTACATCATTATATGGTAGGCTATGCTGAACTAGTTAAGACTTAAGTTCTTATAGTACATGCCAGAAATAAAGTGTTTTGGACGGGGAAGATTCACAGGCTTGTTTTGCATAAAAGTTTGTTATTCAGGAAATTAAATCAGAGTACAGACTATTTTTTGGAATCGTGTTCAATACTAAAATAGATACGGCTGAAGCATACTTGACGATTTCTTACAAAGTTTAAATAGTAAAAAGTAATAAATAATTATATAAGTATTCTAAACTGTAGAACAGAATATGATAAACAAAAGTTAGTTTAATAAATAAATGTAGTTTGTACAAAATAAGCATGTGAATGTTTCCTGCCCAAAACCCCATGTTCCATGTGCTTGTCTTGTAAGAATAAAGGGGTGATAATGACGTTAGCACTGCCATGTAGGTGATGTCATTTATATTGTTATGGTATTGTGATCAAAACTACTCCCACATGTTTATTGCCAAAGTTAAACTGCTCGATATTAAAAATAAGTGCTTACAATGTAGGTTTTGGATCATACTTCTAGTGAAGACTAGATCAAGGCCCCTACCCTCCCAACCAAAGTGTGTACATATGTACCACCACTACGTACAAGCAGCAAATTCGCAACCACAAACAACCTCCAAATCTTCCAGCTAAATATCGTGTTCAAGATATTTACGGCATTTATTTTTATTTGTGACATGCCCTCCGACAATAGGAAGCTTTAATGGTGGAAACGATATACAAAATTACAAAAAATACATACACAATAGGTATAGTTAATAAAAATAATACACAAACACAACGGAATCTTGTAAATAAAGGCATCAACATGTGAGCACATAACCTGTTCACCAGTTTAAAATATATAATTTAAAGAAGTAATAATGCAAAACTTACCATGAATGCTACAGTGAATATCCATTTTTCGTAACGTGCATTCATTTCTACAGTTAAACCCGGCGCGACAATTGTCCGCTATCATTATATTAGTTATTACGTAATAACACATCGTTTAACAGTCTGGCCTTGTAGATAAAACATCTCTACGCACACCGCACAAGGTCAACTACCCATTGGCGATTGGACTATAAAATATAGCCATGAAATCCCAGTATAACATTAACAGTTTATTATTGAGTATTCTGGATCCCCCCCAGTACTAACAACACTTTAAAATTTGAAAATTATCTTTTACTGAATCTACTGTTTAATCATCAATTCACAGCATATATTTTAGGTAGATTTCGAAGAAATGCTACCAATTGAAGCTGTTAACATCGTGCGACTCCCAGAAAAAGTTTATAAATTTTTCGATTCTTGGTCCACGGACCCCCATTTTATTGTCAACACAAAAGCCGTGGAAGGTTGATCGTTATTATATCATACATTTCATCACTGAACAATAAAATATAAATTTTGGACAGTAATATAATAATTGGCACAAACAACACTAAAAAAAATAACTTTGTAACTGTTTGCCACAATTCCATACCATTCCAACACGAGTCTGTAAATGAATATATTATTTCAGAAACAACATACGGTACTGAATCCTAATATGTACGTACAATTATTTCTGCATTAAATTTTTTATACTTTTTGCATAACTTCATGGTCAGAATCAAGGATTATCCACCTATACGGAGTCAGAATCACTTTTTTTTTATCTATAAACCGAAATGATAACCTCATCACACCAATTGCAAAAACATCAACCTATCTTCCAGGCTCAAAAATAACATTACATTGACGTCGTCCGACCGAAGGCCACCCTAAAGCCCGACCTGCAACCGCCAGTATTCAATCCCGCTAACGGAATGCGCCCCTAGCCATGGCCCACCCGAGTCAGGCGAGCCACCAGCAACCAAGGTAGAACCCGCCCCCCCCCCCCCCCAAATAAACAGACCGTCATTGTACCCAACCACGTTATAAAAACAAGCAAAGAATATTAAACAGTATTATGTATACATTAACAGTCGATTAACAAAAGTGCGACGTAGGAGTGCCCGGGCACTCACGTGTGTTAATACGTCAAGACGTGTGTGAGTGTCCCCCTGGCGGCCTTCTGCCTAACTTAGTCAATTAGACCATGTGACATTATTATACATCCCTCGTGTTACGTTTTTTACCCCCACCAGAGCAATCCGGCAAGAAACGAACAGTCGCTGGTGTGACGTAAAATTTAAATGAAATAATTCCTAAAAACAATAACTTCAATTTGTAGAAGGGACAAATGACCTTGGTTCAATTTTAATAATTAATGTAAGAATTTAACGTCATTAAATTCTCTTATTTAACATGTCACACAGAAACTAACGTAATGAGGTCAACCCTGGTGCGAGGGCCACCGAGCCTCGGCCGGGTGCCATGACATGACGCCAGTACAGCGCGACTCGTGGACCGGGGCGGACGCACGTCCCATGGAGAGACACCATCCTTTGTCCACACCGAGTTCACTTCTGGTAAATATAGTCACTTCTTAAAACCTCTTTTCTACTAATCTCTCCGTGCACACCCGGTCCAATTTTCGGTCCAGGACCTAATCCGGTCGCATAGATTTAAAATCCCCCCTGCACCACACTTGGTCCACGGGGTAGGTTCACCATCCGGCACGGGCCGTCTCCCGAGGAACAGAACTTTAGTTAATCAGTCGCTCCGGCGCTGACACCACCCGCAAGGGGAATTTTTGAATGAATTTAGCTGCGGCCCGCGCTCCATTACCGTGGACGCGAGCACCGCCTTGATACGTAGACTTACGGGATTGGCCGCCTCCAATCACCCTCACCCATCGTGCGAGTAACCAGGCCCAGAAACGCCTTGTGCAACGCACCCTCGTGTAACATTTCTTTTGTAAACTTGTGCAACACACCCTCGTGTAACATTCTTTCTTAAAACTGTGCAACGCACCCTCGTGTAACATTTCTTTTGTAAACTTGTGCCACGTTTTATTAAGAAACTTTCAGACTCGTTTCAGTGTAATTGTGTAATTTTGTATCTTGTGACGTCACCTGTTGTACGACGTGGCGTGTAACCAACGGCGTTACACCCGAACCACAGTCGCCTGAATAAATGATGCACGTCATTTATTGCCTCATTTCAGTGTATGATTACTTAACCCTACGATTCCCAACCACCGCCGAGTAGGGAATTCCTTAAACCCACGCAACATCGCCGACGGTCCTAGTGGGCCACGCAGGGCAATCGACCCCACGACCCACTTACTGGTTAGACACCGAGCTAGCCTGGCGCCCACCCGGACACATTACATTCGCAGCAGCCACTCCCGCTAGGAACCGCACCGGGACTCGAGCCCGAGACCCCGGACGACGGCAACATTCCTCTTGAAACAACAAAACATTCAATAATTGCTCGTGGATTGCTATCCTCGACAGTTGCCATGGCAGGCATAGGTAATTTTGTATTAACTTGACGTCATCCGACCGAAGGCCACGCCCATGCCCGACCTGCAACCGCCAGTATCCGACCCCGCTAATGGAACGCACCCCTAGCCATGGCCCACCCGAGTCAGGCGAGCAACGGCACAACATGTATAATCAGAGACCATGCCCTAATTAACCAGCCACCGCGATCCCTGTGCATTATAAATTAAACATAATTTAACGGTAACATCACTTTTAATTAAAAACCCCATTCAAGGGAAGTGCGACGTAGGAGTGCCCGGGTCACTCACGTGTGAATTTATGTTAATACATTTGTGAGTTCTCCCCTTGCGGCCTTCAGCCTAAATTAATTAGTGTGTGATGTAATTATGACCTCCCCATTTTTGGTGTATCACTCGCCACTGGAGCAGTCCACAAGTGACGAACAGTCTCCAGTGTGACTCACTTTACTTAAACTTAATTAATGTCAACTTATTAAATCCAATTCCTAGAGAGTGTATGTGTATTAGGTCAATTTTTATTATTTAATGTATGAATTTAGAGCCATTTTCAATCTCTTGTTAAATTGATAGTTTCCGAATAATGGAACTTTAGAAACTTTGGCGCGAGGGGACGCTGAGGCCTCCCCTCACGCCAAGGGCAAAGGCCAGTACCGAACGACTCGCGGACTGGGGCGGACCTGCGTCCCACGGGGAGTCCTCATATTTTGTCTTCACCGAAATTCATTACTGGTAATTATAGTCATTCTCCAAAACCTTTTTGTGCTTAAACTCCCCGTGCGCACCCGGTCCTTTTTACGGTGTTGGGCCTAATACCCAGCCGCTTAAATTTAAACTCCCCGCACAAAGCATTACACGGGGCAGTGCAGCATATGGTACGGGACGACTCCCACCACCAAAGACTTTTGGATAATCGCCGAGTGCACAGGCACCGGCAACGACGTAAAGACTTATAATAAATTTAATAGCATGCCGCGGCCCAGACGGGTGCACCCGGGTATCGCCGTTTCGCAATTTACGGGATTGGCCGCCTCCAATCGACTTCCCCCCAAACCTCGACTGGCGTGAGGATTTAATATTAGTGACGGCACATCAGAGCGCCCAGTGTCAATTTAGTGTAATTTTTGTAGGAAAATTTAATGTGCAATGTGTAACTGTAAAATGCAAGTGTAACTATTCATTTAATTAAACGTCCACTCCGCACACTCCGTGCGCGACGTGTATACGACAGTGCAAAACTGAACCTGTGTACGTTATTGTTTGAAGTTCCCTAACCCAGTCAGGAACCAGCGTGTTATGCTGTGTAGGGCCCGTAACGTATCAATAGCCAGGGATTCCTACAACAACGACCACCGCCGCCTGTCCTAGCGGGCCACCCAGGGGCATTCGCACCCAACGACCCAACTCGTGGTTAGCCACAGAGCTCGCCTGGCGCCCTCCCGGATACAATTTCACTAAAAAACCAGCCTTCCCGCTAGGAACCACGCCGGATATCGAACACGAGAACCCGGACGACGGCAAACTGTTTAGTGCAGAAACAACATAATGCTTTAAATTATTTTGTATCTGCTATAAAATAAGGTTTTTTATGCCCATATAAAGCTCCGAGTAATGCGAGTAATTGGCTGACTGATTTTGGTTTCAACCTGTGCATCTACATCTACAGAAGTTAAATTCATGCTTAAATTAAACCATCCAAAATAGTCACTTAAGTTTTTTCTTAAATAAACTATTTAAATAAAGGAGATATTGGTTATGTAGTACCGGTACATATTATCATGCTCATCAAATACTTACATAATTTTTTTTTTAAACAGAAGTTTTCTTGTCATTAAAATACTGTTTTCTATTTGCAGCACTTTATATACCTACTTCAAAAAAAATATTTCAATATGTTCTCCTTTAAAATCCGCTCATATTAAATATAAAGTAATAAAAAAATAGTGAATATGTAAGTGACAGCAACCATATTTTTTTTTGTTCACAGCGAAGGTCTGTTATTTTATTTTAACAAGACAATATATTTCTTTTATTTATATATTTTTCATCCATGTGATTTATTATCAGTGTGCCTGTTGTGTTTCTTGCGGCTAGTCATTTCAATTGGTGTACATCATTTGTGAAGTCACATAACAATGGCCAATCACGCATGCACTGCCGGTGGTGTACTGCTGATGGCCCCAAAGAGGAAGTTGCGTGGCTGGGCCTCTCGCTCCCACGCCCCGCAACCAATTATCAACATCATCATGATCATCATCACATTTTACGAGCTCAGAAATTACGACTTCGTAAACCAAATTCAAAACGACAAAAGTACACTATCTTCCAAGGCTGGTGCACACTCTCTGCGTAATCAATCTACAAACTCTGGCAATTAGATCACAGGGAAGGCAGTGCGACTGAAACAGCTCACACTGGGATTCAAACCCATTTTTCCAAATCTCACTCATTTATTTCCTCTTACTTCTTTATTCGTGGCATATTGCCCTCAGCAGTACGTGGGTTCGAGTCCCTACCACGATCCTGCCAAAGAAACAAATTTCAACAATACTTTAGAATTAACTCAGCATCATCTTAATCACAGACATCCCCACAGGAAATCTGTTTCACAACAAGAGGCAGTGGGGGCACTCCGCGGCCTGGGAATCATCACAGGGTCCTTGGTTCGATGCCCGGCTCTGGCACACGGACCACGAGGCCCGCAGTAGCTGTGATGGCGATACAGTTCGTGGCACACTGGGTCGCAGTGTTGTCTGGTTAAAGCAAACAGTCTGAGCATGACCTCGCGTCACGGCAGGCAGGAGTGACATCACAACACATCAGCTCCTCGAATTCGGAGCAGCACGTAACGTTATGTCCGAGGACCGTCTTATTGGAGCAGGGCATTTATGGACTTTAATATTTTTTTTTTGATATTTTTTTTTGGGGGGGGGGGGAGTTTACACAATAGAGAATAGTTTGAACCGCAGTAAAAAAAAGTCAGCCTGTCTCTAAATAGCTTACATTAATATATTAACAAAAATTTAATTGCTAAAGACAAAAAATTCCTTTGTATTTAATTTTAATATTTTCTAGAGCTAAAGTTCTTTTACAGAAACTGTACAAAAATTGTAAAGGTAATGGCGAATATTACTCGGAAAGGGCTCTTTCAGGATTTCGGTCATTGATGAATAAAAAAAAAAAAAAAAAAAAACACGAACAGAATACTCCATAACCATTTCATCTGTACACAGAATTCCAATTCAGAAGGTTAAGGTTTTTAATTTAAGTAGGGATATCTAGTTTTGACTTTCCGAGAAGCATATGTTCAAATGATTCTTCACAAAATCATACAGCACAGCCAGTGGCGTATGCTGTGTGTGGAGGGGGGAGGGAGTTTATGAGGGATCCCCTGAAAAAAAATTATCATCCCCACCAAAAAAAAAAAAGAAAAGCATTTGAAAGCAAACAGCTAACAAAGAAGTATATCACCAATCGCCTCCCCCTACCCACCAAAATATGAAATGTTTTGATGTATAGGGCTCTCTTATTACCTTGTTGTCGATGATATACTTATATATAATTACAAACCAATATCACAAATGACTCAAATAACATTTGTTAAAGCCCAATGATTTCATGTTCGCAAAAACAAATTTTCTCTCGCCCTAATCACCTTGATGTAAATAATGAGTAGCTACAAAGTTTTCAATCTCCGGCACCCTGGTAATCAAATCGCGTTAGCCCACGCTGACTTGAGTTCAGTAGCAGAAACATTTTATAATGCGAGGTCACTTACTGCCTATCAGTAACTAAAGAGTGTGTGACGGAAAAGGAGTATAGGTTATCCAGAACGCCATCACTAATTGGGGATTATCGGCGGGCAGTTTTATCGCCGGCACTGCTAACTCGCATCCTGTCGTAAAGCTCGCGCGCCCCACAGCCTGGCCACCGCCATCTTAGAGGCTTGTCCGCCTCCCGACATCCCGTGGGCTGGAGGGCAACTCTTCCGCGCCATGCTGTTCGCGGCGGTCTTGCTGGCGCTTGGAACACGTTTCCATGGTAAGATACAACGAAACAATATATCCCTTAAAATTTTCCACAGTTGAAAAGATAATAGAGCATTAAAAAAATTGGTTGTCTGTAAAGTCGGTTTACGGACGATAGTTTAACGTGACGTCATAACAAAACATTGATGAAATGATTGATTCATTTTAATTGAATTATCACTATTTTGTATGGATACAAAGGAGTGAAATGAAATCTACAATTTAATTGATAAATTTACTTTTATTTGCACTCATTAATTCATATATGTTTATTACTTAAACGAAGAGATTATTTTAACTATAACTTTTATACACGTTTGCTATTTAACTTCTTCCAATCTGTGTTATTCTGTTAAGGATAGGACGATGATAGGAAAAGTAGGAAGCGAATAGGAGTGTTTCAAGTTTAATGTGCCTGGATAAAGTCAAATCGATGGTTGTTCCAATCGAGTGGAAGAGAGATAGATGCGGCGCAAGCGTACAATGAGCGTAACGGGACACAGCGTAACGGGATAATGTGCGTTACGGGACACTTTTTCGTGCCTGCAGCCGGGGTTCATCGATTTATTAGACGTTGTCACGTCAAAAATGGTTGTGGCTGTGTCATGGACATGGCCGTGTGTTGTACGTGAATACGTGTACGTAACAGGTAATATTTTCTATATAAAATATAAAATACGCTATTTTTTTATTTTAACACCATATATATTCACTGTAACTATTTTACACTAATGTTTTATACAAGCAATCGATAGCTTTTGACGAGAGCTGACGATTGAAACCCAAAACGAACGTTGTAGCTTCTCCGAGTCAAAAGTTATACTAAATGGAAATCTCGAATCCCAACAAAATGACCTCAAAATGGCACGATGCGTCACAGTCCTCACTTAGTTGTAACGAATTCTTTGATCCTTTAGCTATCCAGTGGTGTAATTAAATTTTGTATGGAGATGATAGAAATGTAGCTGCAACAACAAACTGTATCCTACGATGTCGTTATCATTCGTTTTTTGAATTGTCTCCCACTATGGAAGCAATTTCAAAGACGTATTCACGTCAAAATGTGGCAAAAGGGAAGCGAAAGAAGAATTTCAAGTAATGAAATACCAGCAAGTATTTTCTTCATCTTCCTAGATACTTCCTAGATGGCTTACTATTTATATCCTCAGGTTCACATTCGTTCGAACCTAACCCTTTCACAAACCTTAACTCTATTACTATTGACTTGAATAAGTGATATTTACTCACAAATTGCCATCCAGTTAGGGTATAGCAAAATGTTAACAAAATGAAATGTCCATAGGTTGTAGTCCCCAGTGAAAGTGTCGTCTATCAGGTGATTGTTCTGAGGAGGGGCAACGGCTTCCTAAATGGAGGGAGGCGTGTGACGTCAGCAGGAGTGTTCTTTGCGGTCGCCACGACTGGCAACGGTCGCTCCGAGTCTGCGCGCATGACTGTTCCTCCACGTAGCTCGCCAAGATTCGAAGTTTCTGTCGTTAATTTGTACTGAGTGGCCAGTTAACACGCATCACGGTTCTGTTGCAGGATAGGGTTTGAGGAACAATAGCCCCCGCAGGGACAATTTTTAGTATTTGATTTTTTTAGGTTGATATATTTATGTTTATTTTAAAAATAAAATTCGTATATTAAACCTAAATCTCATCAAAGGTTGTGTATTTGAGAACATTAAATAATATTTGAAGGCCAATCTCGGGCTTTTTAATATATATATATATTTGTAACTGCATCCCTTTCTCTGTAGCCAGTAGATAGTATCCGATCACTTTCCTGGCGATTCGGGTTCAATCCCACTTAGGTTACTCATTATTTTTGATCGATTCTTCATCGATAACACGAAATAATAATAAAAAAACATTAAATAAAATACCATCATGATGATTTTATACGCATTGTAATATTTTTCTTGTACTTTATATAAAACTGAAATTTCTCTAATTTCCCTTTGCGGGAAACAGCGCGAATGTAGGTACTATCAAAATACATTAATTAGTTTTTTTTTTAGCAACGGAGCACTCCAAAGATTACGGACATGTTGAAACACGCTTGTTATGCTGTTTTGTAACAAAAAAAAATGCGCGTGGTGCGAACAAAAAATATTGTTTTCCCTATTTGTTTTCATGATAAGTGTGTGCACAAAATCTGTAGAAAATGCCAGTGACAGCTATGTGTAAATATTGCCACACTTTTTTTTATGTATTTGAAAAATAAATCATGTTTAGGATTTAATAACAGCGATTAGTTGTTTGTATTAGCTGAACGTATGTCGTAAAGAAAACAAGAAATTAAAGATATTCTTTTCATTAAATCAACACGGATTTTCATGTTATCAATTAAACTTCGATAACAAATCAAATCAAGTGGTATTGCACCATAGTCACCAGCTTGGTGGTCGGACGCTCTAACCGCTGGTACAACTATGCATTAATCTTTCCAAGTGCAACTTTACGGTTGTATGAGTTGTGCCTCGTTTATTTGATAGGTAGGGACACCTGTATTTCGCGATTTCTTTTCATGACAAGGTATTTCAATAACACTGTAGCTTTTCCTAAGAGTCATGGCAAATTGTGAGGGTGCAGCAGTACGGTGACCACATTCTCATTGGCCCCGTCAAGAGCGGGACGACACCTCTCACCGACCTCAGCCAATAACCACAGGAGAAAAGCTACAGTAATCGAGAGTTGGGTTTTCTCCTTCACGGGTGGATTGCTTTTGGGGAGTACTTTACTTTCGCGACGGGACGTGTCGCGGTTGACACTCCCGATGTCACACCACCACAAGTTAGACACCCGTCTGGGAACAGTCTTCAACACTCCAATCTTATTTATCTTTTTAAAGTTATTATTTCGCACGCTGCTCCAAAAAACGAGTGCCCCAAAATTCATAAATAAATTATTCAAAAGGTTTTTAGAAAAGGAAGAGATCAGATTAATAGCATTTAAAATGAAAAGAACGTAATTACTCGAAATGTGAAAAACTTTAATGAGACCATTTGCGCATGAGCATGGTAAGGAATTTAAGTTACGACCAAATATCAAAAAAATTACAATTATATCTAAAACCATTTGCCCTATAAAGTTATAGAGGCTCTTAATATAGCCACGTTTTAATATATACCAATAAATAATAAATACTGCAATAAACGCATAAATAAATTCAGACATTGATACCAAAACCGTTCTATATATATATATATATATATATATATATATGTATAAATAATAAATTACAATACTATTCAAGTAAAAGTTAGTAAAAATTAATGTCTCTCTAAAACATCTTCATTACACCCGGGTGAATTTATTTTACGGCGCTTCATGGCATGCTTGATGGAAGGTTCGGTAAAAATGAGTACAAGGACGCAACATACACTCGACGTGGGAATTAGGGTCTTTTGGCAAAAAAACATTTTCAAATTGTTCACTGTTATGGTGGGCAAAGTTTATATCAACGCCCCGGGGTTACAGGGGCAAAAGTTCGGAGCCGGAATCACTTACTTGGATTAAACGTTGTACGTCGCATCCCACCCCGGACCTCCTAGCCCGGAGTTTAGCCGGCTGTACTTTAGCACACATGCTAAATGCTTCATTAACGAAAAAGGTAGCGTAGACTTTTCATCCTCTTGGCAGCACCCACCACAATCTAAGTATTTGCCGAAGTTCAATATACGTCAGCTGATTTATGTTAAAAAATATTCACGAGTCCCCGCCGGCCCAATACCACGAGCCATCACCCGCGCTCGTCACGCCCGAAGCGCATACACGTCCACCACGGCGATCAGCTGACGACTCCCTCATACAGCTCATTCCGTCCCTCTTGACGTATTTCCCCCACCACCTTATTGCCTTGGAACAGTCCATTTCAATCTTCACGGGGGGGGGGGGGGGGGGGGGGGAGCGTCGAACACCGTATTATGATTCAAAGTCCAAAACGATATAATTAAATATCAAGAAACTAAACCATTTAAAAAAACATAATATAAAAACATATTTAAAAATAAGATTAACAAAACTTATAAAAGACCAATACTTATAAACAAAGAAAAAGGGCAAATACTAAAACTAAAATTATGTCACAGCCATAATTCAACATTAATTAAAATAAATATAAAATCAAGTGGCCATGCCACCTATGGCCACAGACGTCAGATTGGGTGACCCAAAGCTTGTGACTTCTCCTCGCGAGTCTGTGGTACTGTGCAATCCGATGATTCTCTTGCAGATGTCAAAGGTCACCCTCTGGAAAAGCGGGTCCTCGGTGCCGATGACTCGACGGCGAAGGAAAACATGTACAAAATCCTCAACGGAGAACCGGCCAAGCCAGGGGAGTATCCATTCGCGGTAAGTCCTTCCCCAGACCATGGCGCCGTGCGAAGTGCTGCTTCCACACGGGTCGTTACCACAACGCCGAAATACCATAACGCCGAATGTCAAAATTGACAACAACGCCATCAGCTAGAAAACTGCTATGTACCACAACGCCGAAATAACAACTGAATGAATTTGTGTGTGTTTCTTAAATGTACCTTGACGCCGAAATACCACAATCAAACTTAACCTTATCTAACCTAACCTAACCTAGCATAATATAACCTAACCTAACTTAACCTAGCCTATCCTAGCCTAGCCTAACCTAACCTAGTCTAACCTAACCTAGTCTAACCTAACCTAACATTTGTGGCAGTCCTGCAATGACATTTTTCGGCATTAGTGTATTTCGGCGTTGTGGTACACAGCAGTTTTCTAGCTGTCGGCATTGTGGTCAATTTGGCATTTCGGCGTTGTGGTGCGCCCCCCTTCCCCACACTTCAACAGTCACTGTCTAGCACGACGTTCGGGGTAAAAGCTCTGCCTTGTTGAGATACCTACAACTGTAACCCTACTCTCGGTCCGTATTGTCGAGGTGTTTGTAAACATTAATCATTTCATTTTAAAAGGTAATACTCATACTACGAAAGAGGATAAACTATTGTTTATTTATTTCTAAGGAGTATTTATTTATTGTGAAAAGAGTAGTTTGACATTACTTATTTATTTATTTATGTGTTGGCCATAGTTTACCGGAAATAAACCTGAAACGATGTGGGATGAATAATACTTTTATTTTTCAGTCAACACACCCTACACCCCTTGTCCTAAGGAGATTAGACGTCCCTGTACCAGCTCTACTGCTAACCAACCAACCCCCCCCCCCCCCCAATGTTGTTTGTTGTTGAAATATTATTTTATTTTTAGTGGCATTTTGCAAATCTTGACTGAGTCCGAGTGCTTCCGCCACAGTATTACGGAACGTGTCCACATCGAATCCCTCTAAGGGAACAAAATGGCAACCGTTTTCATAAACGGGGCCCTGCGCGAGGCTAAAAAGAAAACTGGTTCCAACGCATCCTAGCGGACGTTTCGCATCCATCGACCCAATTGTTATGGCAAAAATCCTTGGGATAGCAGCACCATCGCTCAAAAATTGGATTGCACGAAACAGACGCTGAAATTACTTTTTAAGTTGCAATTATTTCTTGTTTTTATAGTTAAGGTGGACTAAATGTATTCCAGGATAGTTTCGCTGTTATAACGTTTAATTTCGCACACCGACCTCTTGCTACCTTATTTTTGTGTCTTGGAATACCGGCCTAAGTAGAGCCGTGCTATCCAGTTTGGATGCTGTAATGAGCCACGCCATTTTTATTTTTATTATTTTGGATTTTCAGAAGGGCATAAAATCGACCTTAGATTAAATTTTAAAGTGCTGGTCAATACCTTTCGTTTCAATTATTGCGTTTTCATGAAATTCATATTAAAATAAAGATCATATTGTCTCATTTGATGATGCAATAACAAATGAATTTATTCTTTATAATAATTATAAAACCAACCCAAGTATAAATTATCAGATTTTTGTTTAAAGAACCAATATCATAATTCAAGTAAAAGGTTGGCTTAAAAAATTTTTTGTGTTTACAATTTTTTCGGAGGATGACCTCCGAATATCCCCTTCTCTAGGGATACTCCGTAATTTGAAAATAAGATAGGGCCTGGAAGAAGTAGGTAAATGGTCCAGGACCCGTGGAGCTAGCTCTCCCACCACTGGGGCGTGGTCTGGTGCCCCCAGGTGTCCCTGGAGGTGGCGGGCCAGCACTTCTGCGGCGGCACCGTGGTGTCCCAGTACTGGGTGGTGTCGGCGGCGCACTGCTTCCCCACGCCCAACATGAGGCAAGTGTACCGGCCGGCGTGTTCGGAACACGCCCGCTGGTCTGCGGCGCCGGGCCGACTCGTGTTCGCGCACTACACAGCGTGTGCAATCATTTCACGATAAGTCACATACTGGGTGACTGAATAAGGTGCGATACATATTTCCCAGTCACCTCATTTTATATCTACATACTCTTATAATAACTCTTTCATTGGACCACGAATATGCGAATAGCGTAGGTAATACAACAGTAGAACTATGATAAGTAACTGTTATTTAACAATTAACATAATCATACCTTTATCTTGTCTGAATATTATTATGTTTTCTTTAGATACAGGACGTGAAATAAAATGTACATCACTTATAGGTACACGGAGTATGAAAACAGAATTAATTTGAAATTGTGCACATAATGTACACGGATGGAAAACATATTGTGCCTAGTAAATAAAAAACCCTCCGCCATTTTGAATAACGTTAAGATGGCGCCCTTCATATAATGAAAACAATATGGCAGCCATGATGTTATAATTAAAGATAGCAACATGTTCTTTATTAAAAAATTAATTAATTAGTTATTAATTAAAAAGATTTTTCCAATTTATAGTTATATATTTACGGATTTTCAAGATGGCGGACAGTATTTAAAATGGCGGAGGATTTATGTTAAAATTTTTCCCGTTAAAAACTGATAATATTTACGGATTTTAAAGATGGCGTCCGTAACAAAAAGTGCAACGTTTCTAGAATCCAAGATACACGACCGTAAAGAAAAGTGCAACGATGACATACAAATCCTAGATGTCATGCGTAACGAAATATGCAGAGTTATAGAATCCAAGATGGCAGGTATAACGATAAGTGTAATGTTCAAGAATATATGATGTCGGGCGTAGGTAACGAAAAGTGCAACGTTTGAATTACACATTTTAAAAATAATTTTTGGATTTTTTTAAAATTTAAGGTCAAAAATTAAATAATTTCAAGTTTACGGTCAAGGTAGAGGTCGTGACTTTGGTAACTCAGGGAGTCTTGCTGTTAGGAGTCTTAAGCCGCTTTTAGGAATTTGGGTTCTTTCAAAGGCAAAAAGTCTTTTAAGGCATTTCGATTTTTTGAATTTTTGAGGAATAAAATGGGAAATGTTTCCCTCAAAACGGGAATTTTTCCCCCTCTATACTGGGAAATTTCTTACAATTTTGAGGAATTTTGAGTCATTTTTGAGGAATTTAGAGGAAATTGACACTAAGATGGTTGCCGTGACGTCATCGGAGAAGTAGGTTCCAAGGCAGCAGACGCTACCTGTCACCTCCAACTCAAACCGAAAACAGCCACCGGAGACCCAATCATGTACTATTCATGTTTGCATTACGAGATCGAGTGCATGGACACTTATCCTCCCTCTTGATGAGAACTATATTGTGGTACGAACCGCTATGTAATAACATTTGGTTTCAGATGTGCTTGCCTGCTGCGTATGTACTTCAGTGAGTGAACTGTGTACGTAAACTTCCTAGTGCAGTAAAATGTCTGGGAGCGAATGTTTGTTCTAAAAGCCACATACTGTAACAGTGTATTTTATACGCGTGTTTAAAAATGTTTAGTGAGAGTATTCAGATAGTTAATTAATATGTGACATTTTTTATAAGTATAGTTCAATGTCTTAAAAATGACGTACGAAGTTCTGTTATAAAAATGTGAAGTTATTGTTTATAGACGCATTACCTAGTTTTAGTGTTTAACATAATTTTTACGAGTAATCCTTGTTTAAAATAATCCAAATCTAAATCTTATTTTATGTGCTTTTAAAATTGTATAGCTGTTATTATATTGTGTTGTTTGTTTCAGGATGTAATTTATTGCAAAGCCAAAATAACTGTATTTGGAACACATTAATACTGTGTTATTTGTACCTGACGCATTTAGCTTGACGGCACGGTAAAATATTCCAGGAAAATAAAAACCCATTCACTTTTAGAGTCTGTTTGAAACTGTAAAAATAAAATGGTTTGGATATGATACACTTTTCTTTGTCAAGTCACTGTGAAATAACTTTCTACTTGTCAGAAACCGAGAGCAATGACCCGGGACACGAGACGCGAGATCCGAGACTCGAAACACGAGGCATGAAACCCGAGGTATGAGGCCCGAAACCCGGGATTCGGGGACCAAAACAAGGACGAGACATTGGACACTAGACCCAGAACCCGAGACACGATAAACGAGACCCAAGTCTCCGAGACACGAGCCACGAGATCTGAGACACGAGACCCGAGACCCAACACACGAGAACCGAGATCCAAGATCCGAGATACAAGAGACACGAGACCCTAAACCCCGAGACTCGGTACACATGACACGACACCCAAGACCCGAGACCCGAGACACGAGACCCTAAACCCGAGACACGAGACCCTAGACTCAGAACCCGAGAAACGACACTCGAGGAACGAGACCTGAGACCCGAGACAGGAGACCCAAGACCTGAGACGCGTGACGCGTGACACGAGAGCCGAGAGCCTGCTCGGGCCCTGCGTCGCCGGCGGCCACCGCTAGTGGTGCTCGGTGCTCGCCCCCCAGGTCGCTGGTGCAAGTCCGGGCCGGAGTCACGTCGCAGGGTCGCGGCGGCACCCTGCACCACGTGGACCAGGTCGTCAGCCACCCGGAGTACAACGAGCCCAGCCTCTACAACAACGACATCGCGCTGCTCAAGGTCCCTGTCCGTCTTCATTCGCTCACTTTCACAGGCGGTGCTCCAACAGTTTGTTTTCCCGTCACAGTACCCATTTTAAAGAAATGGTCTTTAAAGATCAAACACTTTGGGCATTGACACTGATGGTTACAGCGGAATATGCCATCACACACTTTCGTGTCTGTCTCTAATTCACAAATAGAACCGCCCAATGTTGGAACCACGAATATAATCTGTCTTTGAATGGTTACCGCAGTGAAAAAGATTAATTTAAGAAGTTTTTTTATATATATTCCGTTGCTGGTTACACTGCATGTAATAAAAACCTCATCAGCAAAAAATATATATATATATGAAAACACTCAGGAAACAGGCCAAAATCAGCCGATGTAAAAAAAGTTAAGAACATAGATAGCACAGAAAATACCGCGGAAGGAAATAATCAGAAAAAGATTTACTTTGCACATAAGAACACAGTGGGCCTTCTAAGATAAACAGTTGTGGCGTTTGTGTCCTCAGGCACAAACAGTCTGTCCTGTCGTCGTCGTGGTGTCCAGAGTATCTGTACATTCACGTCGCTGTGTTCGTCTGTTTGTCGCTGTGTTGTCAAAGGTATTTTTTTGGTCCTTATTAACTGTTGTCGTAGTTTTCAGCCCACTGTCTCCATTTGCGCTGTAAAATTTTTCTATTCCTTCCACGGAATTTTTCTGTGCTGTCCATGTTTTTAACTTTCGGCATCGGCTGATTTTGGGTGATTGCATTCAATCATTCTTGCCCGTTATGGAGATTTCTTATGACATACAGTGTCACCAGCAATGGTGTAAGTGAAAAAAAGATTAAACTCAAAGGTTTCCCTCCACAGATCACGTGCACAGTCTATACGATCATTAGTCTATGGTTGGCGTAGTCTGCCTGAGGTGCAACGAAGACTAATGTTACTCTGAAATGTTGGATATTTTATAACAACCATAATTCATACTCATAGTTCACACCCGCAATTTTGACGTCCTTGATAACGAGAATACATCAGCATAAAATAATATAGACAGCTGCATATTAAAAAAAAAATTCCTTACAGCTCCAAATTTTCACGCTTAAAAAATAATGTAAAAATTGATGGAACTGAAAAATGTGATGCTCAGATGATCATACTTTTTCAGTGTCTTGATCTTCAACCATTACTTCTCGTAACGACAAACAAGAATTTCCCCCTTTCTTGCTGCAGTAGTGGACAAATATCCCGGAGCTAGAAGGTCTTAGTCTTAGGTAGACGCTTTGCTGTTCTACAGGCTTCTGATGCCTATTTTGTGATAAACAATTTACTTTTTTGCACGAAAGTCCTGAGCGTCGTATCAAATAATTGACAAGGACTATAGACGATTATTTAAAGTGGAATGTTTGCGCCAAGAGGTATGAATTTAACACGGAAAATTATTCGGCTAGCTCTTTTGGATGGAACTAATATTTTAGACTTGAAGGATGTAGTTATTTTCAGACGAAACACGGACATTCTACCACAGCGGGATTATCACTGGCTTAGTCAAAGGTTACCACGTAACTATCTAATATGTTAAGACATTTGACGAACATCCTTTCGTACAATAAAAAGCTAAATATCAAATAATTATTTTTTACGTTGGTTGATGAATGTACATACATCGGCAAAAATAGCTTAAAATACCATTTTAAATGACACGATCAATATAAACGAAATTAAATTGTGGTTTAATTAGATTTTACGGCCCGCCCGGTGTTAATAATTATGGACGTGACGTCAATTACATTCCACGCAGGGTCCCAGCTTGTTTTGTTCATTAAGTGTCCATCACAAAGCCAGCGGCTTATCGCTTCTCTCCCATGAAACAAGAACCGACCATTCGAATCTCTGGAACAGAACTTACGGGAAACTCAGCTTACAAGTTTCTACTGACTTGATTCCATGCTTTATGCATTGTTTCCGTAACGCTTCACGTAGATATATATTAGGTAAATTGTACAGGGATCGCAGTTTTTCCGTAAAATTAAACACAACAGGCGTTTCTCCATGCACCTCAAAAACAGCATTTCAAAATTACTACTGGTTTTTGAGAAATTGCCGTTTATAGGTTAGAATAGCCATCATACGCAGTGGCGTGGCCAATGACAACTTGCTTTAGCGAAGCCGAGAATGTTTTCCACGAGAGATTACCGTTGAATGTTGTTGCTGCCCTACTTTTTACTTGATACTAGCTGCAACTTGAGCCTGTGGTTCTCCAGAGATCCCTAGGAATATAGCTTAGCCGAGGCTGTTTACTAAAAATCAGCAATGTTCAATGTCAGTATGTTACAGCCGTTATTATAAATTATTAACAAATAATTTATATTATTTCCTGTAATTCCCTCTACCTGGTAAAATATTTTTTTATTTATCTTGGAACGAATAGGGAAAGGTGTAAAGGCTACTATGTACAGAGACCGGAAAAATTAATTCATTTCGCAATAGTTTTAATACACATATCTTTTAACTGGTTCGCTGATGTATACATACATCTTATAATCGTAAACATTTGCGCTGCTTTTGTTATTTGGTTCACTGGATGACTCTGTGCCAATGAGAAACCTTCAAATGAAGACGTATCGAATCGCAGGCAAACCGGTTGAGACGACTCAAAAAGATGATGAACTGGCGTTATGTGCCCGAATATACACAGCACTGTGAAGTCCATCCTGTATGTCATCGAACCCGCGAGTTTTTTTTCCCCCCAGTCTCCATCCATGTAAGATAGAATAATTCGGACGGATGTGGGGCGGGCCGAGAACTGAGTGCCGAGTGGTCGTGCTCGAGACACAGACCTCGCCCTTGATGCGGACACCTGCTCGATTGCCCGCCAGGTGAAAGAGCCCTTCACCGAGGCTGCCGTGAGGCCGGCGAGGCTGGCTGACCACAGAGACCTCCTGGACCAAGGCACGGATGTCGTCTCTGCCGGATGGGGCATCACCACCAAGGTAAACAACCTCTGGAGGCATCGCCACAACGATACCTTCCCTCTGGGGGCATTACCACCAAGGTAACCGCCCTCTGGGGCATAACCACTGAGGTAACCACCCTCTGGAGGCATCACCACAAAGATAACCAACATCTGGGGCATCACCACCAAGCTAAACACTCTCTGAGGCCATCAACACCACGGTAACACCCTCTGGGGGCATCACCACCGAGGTAACCCCCTCATCTGGAGGCATCACCACAAAGATAACCAACATCTGGGGCATCACCACCAAGGTAACTACCCTCTGAGGGCATCACCACCAAGGTAACTACCCTCTGAGGGCATCACCACCAAGGTAACTACCCTCTGTGGGCATCACCACCAAGGTAACCGCCCTCTGGGGGCATCACCACCAAGGTAACCGCCCTCTGGGGGCATTAACACCAAGGTAACCGCACTTTGGGAGCATTACCACCAAGGTAACCGCCCTCTGGGGCATAACCACTGAGGTAACCACCCTCTGGAGGCATCACCACAAAGATAACCAACATCTGGGGCATCACCACCAAGCTAAACACTCTCTGAGGCCATCAACACCACGGTAACACCCTCTGGGGGCATCACCACCGAGGTAACCCCCTCATCTGGAGGCATCACCACAAAGATAACCAACATCTGGGGCATCACCACCAAGGTAACTACCCTCTGAGGGCATCACCACCAAGGTAACTACCCTCTGAGGGCATCACCACCAAGGTAACTACCCTCTGTGGGCATCACCACCAAGGTAACCGCCCTCTGTGGGCATCACCACCAAGGTAACCGCCCTCTGGGGGCATTAACACCAAGGTAACCGCACTTTGGGAGCATTACCACCAAGGTAACTGCCCTCTAACGTGTTATTTATTAATTGCGTGTACGATTTTTTTTTACATTTTACATTTATGTTTACATAAGGGCATCACCACCAAGGTAACTACCTTCTGAGGGCATCACCACCAAGGTAACTACCCTCTGTGGGCATCACCACCAAGGTAACCGCCCTCTGGGGGCATTAACACCAAGGTAACCGCACTTTGGGAGCATTACCACCAAGGTAACTGCCCTCTAACGTGTTATTTATTAATTGCGTGTACGATTTTTTTTTACATTTTACATTTATGTTTACATAAGGGCATCACCACCAAGGTAACTACCTTCTGAGGGCATCACCACCAAGGTAACTACCCTCTGTGGGCATCACCACCAAGGTAACCGCCCTCTGGGGGCATTAACACCAAGGTAACCGCACTTTGGGAGCATTACCACCAAGGTAACTGCCCTCTAACGTGTTATTTATTAATTGCGTGTACGATTTTTTTTTACATTTTACATTTATGTTTACATAAGGGCATCACCACCAAGGTAACTACCTTCTGAGGGCATCACCACCAAGGTAACTACCCTCTGTGGGCATCACCACCAAGGTAACCGCCCTCTGGGGGCATTAACACCAAGGTAACCGCACTTTGGGAGCATTACCACCAAGGTAACTGCCCTCTAACGTGTTATTTATTAATTGCGTGTACGATTTTTTTTTACATTTTACATTTATGTTTACATAAGGGCATCACCACCAAGGTAACTACCCTTTGCGTCAAACACGCACTCCGCAGTTGTACTGGAAAACAACACGAGGCCATTGTCTTGGCCTTTGGGTCGAACCCATGCCGCGGTGTTCAAGTCAAATTACCTTTCCTGAGCCTTGCAGTCAGTATCGTCACCCTGAGGATGCTGCTATCAATTATAAAAAAAATTGTGAATCCATTAAAGAAACAATAGCTTAAATATCGATTGTGCCTCTATTAATACCACATTGCGCAGTCTGCTTCAGGCAACGGGAATAGTTGTTTCAATTTATAATTTTTTTAAGGTTGATAATATTACTTCTTATTTGTGTGTACATGCAAAATTAGTTGAAGGTTACTTAAATTTAAAAACCCTTTTAGGTGTAAAATCAAAGATTCATTTTTTGTGAAAACTTAAGCTTATTAAATTCTTACGGTATATGTTGTTACACACGTAAGGGACATTGTCAAAATTTTAATATTATTTTTTTAAAATATATACGCTCACTGACATGTATTAAATTATTTTGTATAATATGTTATATTTATATAAGTTGCATTAGCATATAAAATACAAAGTATTATAAATCACAAAAAAATTATAAAAAAATACGTTCATTTTTTTTGAAAATACGACATGTAACATTAATATTTCGTTTTTACTGGAAGTCAATTAGACATGCAAAAGTAACATCGCAAGAAGCAATACAAATATGATAGGCCCTATAGCAACAACCTAACACTGTATTGTAACTACACTGTAACAACTAACACCCAGCTCGTTGTACAAACAAACCCGTTCGCGCAATTTTATGTTAAAATCAGGTTCCAAGGAAAAAATAACACAAAAAAATATTACATTACGAAACAATATCGAAATCGAAATACTTTAAGTAAGTATGTTCTCTGCACACGATGAACATTAAATGATCACGGGTTTCTCATGACTAGGCTGCAGGATGCACACTTTTGCACGCACATCATACCACAACTGACGACTCGTGAACGACAGAACCCCCACAGTGTTGCTATCTGTGGAAGAAATAACGAACTACTGCCAGTTCTTTGTTTTGGAACGGCTAAGTGACAAACTAGCTCCGGTCTCATACACCAGTTTGCATTTCAGCTTGTTTCGAATGTGTTCACGTGACTAGTGTAAGTTGTCCACGCCAAGCTGTTGGGGCCAGTTGTGCGCGCTCCCGCTAGGAGCGCTGAGCGCAGTGGTCAGTCTCGGGTCGTTACCACAACGCCGAACGTACGATAACGCCAAATACCATAACGCCGAATGCCAAATTGACCGCAACGCCGACAGCTAGAAAACTGATGCTGTGTACCACAACGCCGAAATACAGTAACGCCGAAAAATGTTGCTGCGGGGAGGGGGGGGGGGGGCACAGGAGCAAAATGAAAAAACAACTGAATGAATTTGTGTGCTAACCTTACCTAACCTAACCTTTGTGGCAGTCCTGCAATGACATTTTTCGGCGTTAATGTATTTCGGCGTTGTGGTAATTCGGCGTTGTGGTACACAGCAGTTTTCTAGCTGTCGGCGTTGTAGTCAATTTGGCATTCGGCGTTATGGTTTTCGGCGTTATTGTACGTTCGGCGTTGTGGTATTTCGGCGTTGTGGCGCGTCCCCGTCAGTCTCTAGTCCGCGGTGTGGTCGTGGCGCGGCAGGACGGCTCCGGAGGGCCCAGCCCCGACCTGCTGGAGGTGTCGCTGACCGTGGTGGACCGCAAGAAGTGCAACCGTCTGCCCGGCATCAGCCACCTGTACGAGGTCGGCGGTCTGGTGGTCACCGAGAACATGATCTGCGCGCGCGCCAGGGACAAGGACACCACCAAGGTGAGCACACCTCAGGTGCCTAGCATCAGGTGCTCGGCGCGACGCACGCTTGATGAGGGACATGGACACCACTATAGGTGAGCACACCCGCGGTGTGTTGCATCAGGTTCCGACTCGGTTCCACCAGCTTGAAAAAATAAAACCTGTCTTCGCTCATTTGGATAATGTACATTAAACTTAGGACGCGCAAATACCTATCAACCGTCAAAAAAGTAGCTATACAAATGGTAAAGCAAAAAAAAAAATTACTGCAATATAAAAAAAATATAATCATGTATCTTTCCCCTGAATGATTCTTGCAATAGGTAATATTTATTTAAAGTTGTTTCGTGGACATCAATTGCGTAAGTCCCAAAAAATATTTTTAATAAATACGTAAATTATTTTAGTCTCTTATTTTTTTTTGAAATTACTGGTTTGGTGTTTATATAATCATCCCAAGAAAATATAGATACTTTATTTAAATATTTGAATTGAAACTTCTTTGCTGAGGCTGCTACAATTTTCGAGCATTACGAAAATTCCGAATGCATGAGGGGAATAGTTAGGTACATGGTGGGGGAACCGGGATAGGAGGGGAATAGTTAGGTACATGAGGGGGAACCGGGAAGTGTATTTCCAGACCCTAGGTTGACTCGCGTGCTGGCCCTTGAAGCGCGCTGGGGTTGGTCGCGGCACTGGCGGGGGAAGAGGTCGGGCTCTGGCGAATTTTTATGATGATAACGGTTGTTTTGATCTTGGAGGGTAAGGGGAAGAAAATATGCCATTATAACATGGCTAAGGGACACAAAGCCAGAGTCTGCTTGAAATAATAAATGCAAGTTAACATAATGTGTACTGCTGCAGATTCTGAAATAGACTTGGAAAATATTATTTCAGAAGACACTGACGGTGCATAATTCAAAATGGTTAACAATGAAATGGACAGTGAAGGTTTTAGTTTGGTGTTATTTCCAAGGCTGAGGAAACTAAATGCGAAGGAAATTTAGAGTGAGAAATGCGATTGGTGGGTGAAGAGATTATCAGAGGTTACTAAAAAGATTGCACTTAAGAAAAATTAAAATAAAAAAATTATAATCATTTAAATTTTGTGTAAGGTATCTTTCGGTAGATTTTAACACTTTTTTTGTATATATTATTGATTCAAACTAATAATTAGTTTATTATATATCTTTTGAAGTGGAAATGATTGGAAAACAAATTCTACTTAAATCTGCATGAAAAATACAATATTAACAAATAATTTTATGATGTAGACAATTCATGTATAATTTACAGTTAATTTAGTCGTGTTTGTAGTTAGAATCGTAAATTTACATTGAATTAAATGTTAAATTGCAGTAAGTATCTATAAAAACTCTTTTTAACTAGTTATATTTTTCAGACAGAAAATTTTGTGATGAAGGTATCTTACAGAAACCTCATACATAACAGCTTAAAATTCATAATTTATAGCTAGTAAAAACGTCCGAATGAGTGCAGTAATAATAAATTATTAGTTAAATACATTTGGAACAAAAACAATTACAGATACATTAATCAAACCACACTCGTATATTAAAATAATAAAATTCTTAAAAATAAATGCATGCGTGTGCTTACGGAGGTGCCTTAGAAGTGGCCGTGATAAAATCTAACTTTTATATTTATTGCATGCAAATAATTTATAGAAATATAATCAAATCAATCAATATAAATCAATAATTTTCTTAAAAAAATTAATACTCAGTATATAACAATCATATGTGAAGTTACACATCACTGGGTCACGTGATTCCTCAGTACCCTACATACGTAGGTACAGATTTGTTTCCCAAATCAACAGCTATGTTCCAACCTTTTGGTCGGCATCCACCACCACTCCTCCCAAATCTGCGCCCTTAAGGGTAGATTGAGAGTCGGCTTACAGATCCATTTTTTACATTCCAGAGTAAGTGATATTACGACAGAGCTGTAAAGGGATTACCCCCACTTTTTTTTGATCAGTAAGTTGTTAAGAGCCTCAGTTTGACCAGAATAGGGCAACCCAGCTTAGTCATTGCCTTCAGCCCTCTGCCTCACTCAGCTAAACGAGACAGTTGGCTGTGTCCTGACTCCCACATCACAGATATATTCCGACCTTGCGGCTGGCATTTCTCAACGTTCCCCTCCCAATATGCGCCCTTGAAAGGTAGTGTGGGAGTATCGTACCAGTTTTCTTTTTAATATACAGAACTGTGAGGGATCACTACCTATTGTTGATTGCGAGGGTGTTAGAGCTTCGGCACCGACCAGCGGCTGGGGCCACCAACCCAGCATAGTCGCCGCCTCAGCCCCTTTACCACTCTCAGCTGACCAGACAGTGGCTGTGTCCTGAGCCCTGAGACTTCATCAGCACTGCTGGCGCCTTCCCCAATCTCCCACATCACGCTTGGACCCCTCAAAACACCCAGTGAACCCGTGGTCCGGTGGAGGCCTATCCAACCTCTGTTAGCTGTCCAGGCTAGTACCCGAGCTGTGTCGTCGCTCACCACGTCGACTCCGCATCAGGCTAGGGTACCTTGGAGCCTGCTCCATGCGATCGGAGCACCACTACCAAGTACGAGTCCTACCCAATCAGAATCCAGGGCCTTAAAGGGAACCTAAGCGGGATCTTCCCGCACTACTACCAACTTGGCGTCTATTCGGCAGACTGTTCGCCAGCTGCTAACCGACTGCCACTCTTCAGAGTTACTCAACAGGATGTCCTCGTCTCCTCGGACTACCCTCCGACCCGCCGTACCTCGGCCCGGCTGATTTACAGCCGGTTAAGGCCTGGAAGTGCCTGAACTCATCCGGCGGCGACCGCAGGAAGCCCTGGCTAGAAATGACAACCACGGTGCATGCACAGGAGGGCCTCGGGGTTGCCACGGTACCTCCCCCGAACACTGAACTAGGGGAACGTATCACACCTAGGCGAGTAGTTTACAGCTCTTTTTTTTAAGCCCGGATGCACCCGAACACAGGGGCGCCTTTCATGGTCCTTCCATTATCATATAGGCCTGATCCATTCACTATGGGGCCCTTTGGAGCCGAGACGCTGGGGCTCGGTAGTCGAACCCCCCCCCCCCCGGAAAGTCACTTGATGTAAGCTTTTGGACATACGCCATTGCTAAGCCAGAGGTGCCCACCCCCCCCCCCCCCCGAAACACTATGACTCACCCCCCACTAACCTAATGATGGCCCCCCCCCCCGAAATTTTTTATGCCATTTTATCAATGATTAACTCAATTATTTTATAATGTTATACTTTTTTAGTATTATATTTTATCACATTTTGCATTAATTAAAACTGATTTTCTACTAATAATCATTTTGGTCATATCAGGTAATATTTCCATCCTGAACCGACAGATGCCAAACTGCTTTTGTTGAGGAAAGTGCGGGGTTGCCAATTTGATTTACAAGATCCCTTTCAATTATCAAAGCACCAGAAACGTATTTTCACATTAGAAGCTATAATTATGTAAATAATATATACATTTTTATCGTCTTTTAACCACCCCGCCCCCCTGAAATTTTAATGACGCAGTCTGCGTCGTTACCCCCCCCTTGTGGGCACCCCTGGCTAAGCACTTTTTCTGTAGAAGAAAACTAAAAAAATACCCGAAAGACAAAAAGCACAAATTAAGCAAAAAATGGTTGTTGTCAAAAGGATATAAACACCACATAATATTTAATAACAGGAATATGGTCAACAAACAGAGAAAAAACAGGTTTCTATCGCATCTGCTGTTGCCCGCAGTTTCTGGTCAATATGTTGTTTTTGGTCGCCATTAATTTCTGGACGCCATGTTGTTTGTGGCTACCATATCGTTTCTACCCACCATTTGCTTCCAGTCGTCATGTTTTAATGGCCACCATGTTGTTTATGGTCAATATGTTGTTTTTGGTCGCCATTAAATTCTGGACGCCATGTTGTTTGTGGCTACCATATCGTTTCTACCCACCATTTGCTTCCAGTCGTCATGTTTTAATGGCCACCATGTTGTTTATGGTCAATATGTTGTTTTTGGTCGCCATTAAATTCTGGACGCCATGTTGTTTGTGGCTACCATAACGTTTCTACCCACCATTTGCTTCTAGTCGTCATGTTTTAATGGCCAGCATGTTATTTCCGGTCAATGTGTTGTTTTTGGTCGCCATTAAATTCTGGACGCCATGTTGTCTGTGGCTACCATATCGTTTTTACCCACCATTTGCTTCTAGTCGTCATGTTTTAATGGCCACCATGTTATTTATGGTCAATATGTTGTTTTTGGTCGCCATTAAATTCTGGACGCCATGTTGTTTGTAGCTACCATATCGTTTCTACCCACCATTTGCTTCCAGTCATCATGTTTTAATGGCCACCATGTTGTTTCTGGTCAATATGTTGTTTTTGGTCGCCATTAAATTCTGGACGCCATGTTGTTTGTGGCTACCATATCGTTTATACCCACCATTTGCTTCCAGTCATGTTTTAATGGCCACCATGTTGTTTATGGTCAATATGTTGTTTTTGGTCGCCATTAAATTCTGGACGCCATGTTGTTTGTAGCTACCATATCGTTTCTACCCACCATTTGCTTCCAGTCGTCATGTTTTAATGGCCAGCATGTTGTTTCTGGTCAATGTGTTGTTTTTGGTCGCCATTAAATTCTGGACGCCATGTTGTTTCTACCAACTAGTCGTCAGGTTTTCGTGGTCGGCATGTGGTTAGTGATGTTACTGGTTCTTACTGGTCGTGACGCCACTGCACGGCAGCGAAGGGCGCCGCTATCGGCCTCGGTGTTGTCTTCAGGGGGACTCCGGCGGCCCGCTGCTGCGCCGGGAGGGCGGAGACCTGGTGCTGGTGGGCGTGGTCTCCTGGGGCGAGGGCCAGGGCAGCTGGGACAGCCCCGGGGTCTACACGGACGTCGCCAAGTACGAGAAGTGGATCTACTGGACCACGCGCGAGGACGGAGCGCACACCGAGCCCTCCTTCGCCGCCGACGAGTAGCCCGACCCGAGACAGACCACAGCTCTGTCAATGTAGAGCCCGCAACATTTATCCCACGCAGTTGTAACCTATCGGGAATAATGTTATATCGTTAATAGCCACCCAACTGCCGAGATAATAAATGTTTCTCCTTTGTGAGCACTTCGACATAGCTCAAAAGACAGTTTCTTAAAAAAAAAAAAAAAAATTATTTGCGAATGCTTACAAAATCCATTAATTTGATTGATTCATAATTTATTTTTAAAAAAATGCATTTTAATTAATAGCCATCAGAGAGAACTTAACTTCTCTTTTCACGAAAGTTGAAACATTTTCTAAGTTCTATATTGATGAAGTATGTTGTTTTTGTATTTACTGTTTAAACTTCTTTTCATTATATTATTGTAAACAAAGAGAGAGAGAGAGAGAGAAAACTGTTTCATACACCAGAATATATTTGTGCAGTAAATAAATTGTTAACATTTGATTTTTTTTTTTTTACTGATAAAGCAACATATGAAAAGTAAACGATTTTATTTTTTGAAGTCTTGTCATTGTAAACTAACGCCATCTGGAAGACTGAATAGTTCCATTATCTTTGGAATAAAAAATGATATCTACGTCATTTCTTGTTGGAGAGTTATAATAAAAGCAATAACCCTCTTGAGATTAGCATAATGAAAGAGATTAAAAAATAACTACATTATTAGTAAGAAGAATAGATGTGGTGATGCGTATAACATTTCACATAAAACATACTTTATATATTGTCATATTTTTTCTTCTAATGTGTCACGCGGTTTTTTTTCCACAGATGTCAACGTAACTAAGGGTAGTTTAGTGTTAGATGAAGCGGAATGACTAGTGCGATTCTCGGTGGTTCTTCTAATGCAGCTTCGCCCCAAAGAGCAAGACTCTGAGCTGGTGTGCAGTCTTCTCGTCGCCCATAGTGTGACTACGAAATTTGAGTGGTGACCATAGTAATTTTTTGAGCGGAAAGTCTTTCAAACCTAGGGGAGGGGGGTTATGTTTAAGAAAAGGCGATGATACGTCATCAGACAGTTACGAAAGTGTAACGCTCAGAGGGTAACGAACAGTGTACTTAATATTTGTAGCAGCTGTGTTTTTCACAAACCATATCTGAAAGTGATTTGTCGACTGTATATCTTTTTTTTTTGTTGGCAATACAAGAGACTCGTGTACTACTGGTCATGGTCAACGAGATAAGAGACAAAACATGTAACTAGAATAGCAAACTTGCAATGCATTTTGAGAATCGTTACTTGCAGATTGTAAACGACTTTATGAGAACTTACAAAAAAAAAAGGGGGTTGTCTGTAAAGTCGGTTTACGGACGATAATTTTATGTGATAACGTCATAAGAAAACATTGATGAAAAATTGCATACTTTTTAATTTTCGTATATTATTTACAGTTTTTGCAAATTTAATTTAAATAATTTGTTTAAATATAATCACGAACAATTAGTTAAAAAGCCCGCCTTAAACTGTTTGATATTATAGAAGATTTTCTCGCACGGTGGTTGGCCGGTTCTTGCACGCTCGGCTCAGGCGGAACGTGACAATGAGTCATGCTTTTTCGTGCGTGCAGCCGGCGTTCATCGATTTATAAGACGATATCACGTCAAAGAAGTGTTAAGGTACAATGAAGATACAATGTTTTCTAGACACGCTAGTGTCACAGATATGATTATCTGCTGCAAACATAGGCGTAGCAACTAATCAACTGTACCTACTTATTTCAATAAAACATTAGCACGCATACATACAGTTTTAGTACATTTCCGTGACAGGCAGGCAGCAGTATGATGTAAGCCCATTGCTTGTCTGTCTGCATTTCAGGCAAGAGATAAAGATAGCAATGGCTAACTTTGCTCCAATAAGTCTTCATGGTGGATACTGTTTCACAGACTAATGCTACTGAAAACACCGAAACCCCTAGAAATATATTGTGATGGTCTGGGAAAGTTATTTGAGTTACATGACACTAAACGGACGTCTTCCTTTGCCTAGCGCGAGTTAACCAAATACGAACGACAGGTACAGATGTGTAATTCAGTATTTCCCTGTGAGTTCTTTCTTCCTGTGCTGTCCTGCCGTTCGTAAGTTTTCGTCGACTCATACTAGGCGATGGTGAAAATTCATATGTTGTTAATACACCTCCAGAATAAGCTCCATCATCCACTGCATTCTCGGGCTAACTGACATGCTCTTTGGCTGTTGACTTGCGAGACGCCTAAACTGGGATGCCTGTGATTCGATACTTCTCTGATTAAGGGCTTCTCATTGGCTCGCAGGTCTCCCAATCGTAAAAAGCATCACGGCCGTTAAAGGTTTTATATGTTTTTATTTTTTTTATTTTAGCCTATCGCGAGATTAATCCGCGAATATTTCCCTTCTGCAGTTCAAACCCAACACTGTTGCCCAAAATTTGAAGATAAAATAAAATAGCTGAAAATTGTTTGACTGGGATTGTGGTGTGCACTGGCGGATCCAGAGGGGGGGCCATAGCGGCATGGCCCTCCCCTGAACCCGGAATATATATAATTTTCTCCTAATTCCTTACCATAGTTTCTCTAAACTTACATAAGTGTTATTTTACTGCAGTGCTATAGATAACAGGACGTTTTAGAACTACAGATAAAACCAACTAAATATTTTTAAATTCTAAATGTGCGAATATTGTATTAGAAAATTTAATTTGGCCCTCCCCTGACCTTCATTCTGGATCCGCCCTTGGTGGTGTGACGACATGAAGGGAGCGCCCTAAGAGCTGAGGCAGCAGTTATATATCCTGTTTTATGTTTCTTTACCTTCGTGACTGTTACAAGACGAGAGAGAGAGAGAGAGAGAGAGAGTTTCTGAGCTCTCCACTCAGTGCTGGAGTCACGCTCGCACGCCGAAGAGAGATGGAGCGCGGAAGGGCGTAACTCACCCTGGCGGCGCCGAAGAAACTGTCGCGATTACGCCGGAGAAACACTTTCATTAAGGCGACCCCATCGGCGAGTGTTCTGCTGGCCGGAGCGTGACCTGAAGACAGAGAGGTTGTTTATCACCCGTCTCTTTCGTTTCAGTTATCCCTGCTGCCCTTCCCTCTTGCACGAAGCACACGTCCGCTTCCACAACTCCCACGGCTCCCCGAGAAGAAGCACGGAAATAATTTCACAAGTTTCTATCCGGAAACAAAGTAAAAAAAAAAAAAAAGAACTTTTAGAATTCTCGGCTTCAGATGTAGTATATTTGTTCCCTCCGAAATTGTATCCATGTAAACAATTAAGAAATTATGTTTTTTTGCGTCTTGCGGTAACTGAATGATGTAGATACCTATAAAACACGATAAAAGTTCGAATTTTATTATTAATTTTTTTTCGCGAATTTCTTTAAAGAAGGTATAAAATAAAACAAGCTAATGTATTCTTCGAAGGAAATTTGGCTTAGGGAAGCGAAATTCGTTTAGATGACTCAAATCTGTTTCCCTGATATCGTGTTCAGATTATTGCACGAACGAGTATCACTACATAGTATAAAACAAAGTCGCTTCCCGCTGTCTGTCGCTGTGTATGCTTAGATCTTTAAAACTACGCAACGGATTTTGATGCGGTTTTTTTAATAAATAGAGTGATTCAAGGGGAAGGTTTATATGTATAATATAGTAGAGAAACACTGATAATTTTAGAGTTTTCTAATGTGTAGTCGTAAATAAACACATTTTTTTTGCGCTTACATTGCAAACGCTGGCTGAACCCTACGAGATAGATCAAAATAATGTACTACAGTATTGTACACCTTAAAAAGGTCTACAAAAAAAGTCCGCTATGGTATATGTCTATCTCTTAGGGATAACCCAGAATAACAATTTTTTATCCTTTACTTTTTACGATAAATAATGGCTTATTTACGAAGCGATTTTAAGCAATATAGCATTAATCCTTATCCAATTGAGTACCTTAAATACATTGAGCATTTAATATAGATCAATATGGCCCTTACAGCATGTAATTTAAATGAATATTTTCGAAGATATGACAGATTTAAAATGCAGGGACATAGCGGTTGCGGCGGTACCAGATGGGCGGCCGGCGGCGCGTGCATATAAATAGCGCGTCTAATGACAAAAAAACTGTGAACGTTGTATATAAAGACATTCTGTAGTATATTTAGTATCAGCATTGAACCCGTGCGAAGCCGGTGCGGGTCGCTAGTTGCTGATATACGTTGTTCTATATTATTACTGTCTGTAGCAAAAAGTAGTTGAAATCTATTCCCCGATATAGTGATATTTCAATTGAAACCTCTACTTCGAACCATTCGATAATTTACGGTTATTATTTTATCGCCAGGAATGACAAAAACACACATGTGTAGAGACCGGAAAAATTCGCGGATTCATTCGGCGATAGGCTAGAAGTCAAATACATATACCTTTTAGATGATTTTGCTATTGGCTTACTGTTCATCTGTACGAATCTCAACCAATTATAAACCCTCAACCAAAGTAGGATCGAATCACAGACAAACCAGCTGAGACGACTCGCAAGTCAGCAGCCAATGAACCTTCGTTATTTGCCCAAGTGTACAGGGGAATGTGCAGTCTATCCTGAAAGCTATTGAAACCGCGAATTTTTCCGGTCCCTACACATGTGTATACTTACACTTTACAAACTGTACGGTAGTTTTGGATGCGTGGTCGTTGATCTGACGTGTCTGTAAACACCTTTTAAACGGCGAAGCTCCAACCACTATCAGCGGACAGCTCAAGTCCTCCTCTGTGTAGCCGGGTGAGAGAGTTCTCTAAGTAGCAGCAGGCAGCCGATGAGAAGCTGACGTGTTCCCGAGAATGTACAACACTGCGAAGTCTATCCTGGTGTCGCTATGCGCCGCGCGGGAAGGCACAGTTGTCGAGGAAAAACAAGACGCATCGGCAGCCGCGGCTGATCCGCGGCTTCCAGGGGGGAAGGGGCAGGCGCCATTTGTCGCTGCCAGAGGCAACTCGCACTCGACAGCGGTTTGAGAACAGGGGGGGGGGGATGGAGGTTGTGATAAACGACCATCCCTTCTCTCTGATACCAGCCTCACCCCCGCCTGAGCCACTCGCTTCCTCACAACAACCACGACGGTGACAAATGCTGCCGAGACAAGGGTCATCCGTGCCTTGGACATGTCTCATCTTCGACACCTTCCGTCGCCGTTCGCCAGGTCTGAAGCAGGAGAGAGAGAGAGAGAAAGAGAGAGAGAGAGAAAGAGAGAGAGAGAGAAAGAAGAAAATAATATCATGAAGGTGAAAAGAAAACCAGAATGAGTAAACGACAAAGTATAATCATCACAGCTTCTAGCTCCATCCTGTCTCACAGCTGACCTACTTATAGCTAGAGACCTGAAAAATTCGCGGGTTCATTTCGTGTTATGCTAAAATTCAAATAATTATTCCCTTAGTGCTGCTTCTGTCATTGGTTCAATGTTAATCTGGAGGACTGAGGGCCAATTAGAGACCCTCGCTCAAAGAAGTGTCGAATCACAGGCCACCCAGTCGAGACTACTCACAACTCAGCAGCCAATGAACAGTTGGCATTTGCCCGAGTGTGTAGAGGATATTGGAGTCTATCCTGGAGGTCATTGAACCCGCGAATTTTTCCGGTCTCTACCTAAAGCTACCTACGATTAACCAATATGTCTCGTCGAAATGAAAGCAGTTTCTTATTCTTTTTTTTTTTATTTAAAAGTAAAAGTGGGTCCTTCGGTTGATCCTGTACCGTTTCAGTGCCACTTTCAGGCACAAATGTACGAATTTAAATTTAATTTTTAATTTTTAAAGAAGGAAACCAAAAAATAAATTTGTATTTTTTATTTTATTTAATTTTGTTTCCATTACTGTACACTCCGGCGTAAGCTTGTGCTACCCAGTGCACCTGTGCTTGTTCGCAGGCTTCAATTAGATACTGGTTGCTGACGATTTGTGATCGCAGCATCTCGGCCGCGGTTCGCGTCACGTTTTCTCCAGGTAACAAAATGACTTTCGTGCTAGTGAACGCTACCCCAACCCCACTGCTAGCAAGTTTCATTTCTCGGAGGCAAGCATACGTAAGGGTTTTGCAAGCACGCCTCTGGACCAAGTTACAGCCAGCGGCGACGCAGCTCGAGACAGTCCACATGACGCCTTTCCCAGGCGACTTAGCAAATTTAAACCCCCCTCCCCTCAACACCCACCTGTGGCTTCACGAGAACTCAAACCCGGAGCAACGACCCCCAGTGAACCCCGGGCGGAGACATTGTCTCCCCAAGGACATTCCCACTTGTCAAACAGAGCCCTCAGCGAAGTCTAGCGGCGGGAAAAATCCCTAACCTTGCTCTGAGCGCTGGTCGCGAGCGCGCCCACTGCACTCTAGCGGATGTTTCTGTGACTCTCCATGGAGGTTCTCGTCTTGGCCACCAGAGCGCAATACTCATCCCTCCCATAAGAGACAGCTTGTCACAATCGACCTTGGCAGCAGTCGCAGTGCGATTGCGATTTTAGTTCGCCTACGACTCGCGTGAGAGCGCAGCGAACAGGTTGCAGTCTGCTTCGCCCCTTCGGGCATCTCCGGACACCTTCGGGCAATCACTACCCCCTTCTTTGGCTGGGGGCAGTTGCTTACTTTAATTAGGCGCCCCGACGCCATTTTTTGAAGATTCGGCGGGCAGCATTTGGTCTGTGCGGACCACGCGTTGCGATCCGCGAGAGTTAATCTCCGAAGTTTATCTCCAAGACTCGACACTACGTCATGTAGTCGCCAACGTCAAGGCATAGAGGCCTCAATTTTCTAATTTTTAAATTTCGCTGCCCGCAATAGTATTTTTTTTGGTTAGTCTAAATTATTTCATTTTCTCCAATTATGATTATCGAGAACTTCCGTGCCGCGAGCTGCTTTCTCTGCTCCTGCAGCCAGCCTACATGACTTCACCCCGCTGTTTTGGGTAAGTGGTCGTCATCCCTACCCCCCCCCCCTTTTTTTGCCTTTCACTGGGCATAGTCTTGCCCAGGCTTAGCCGCCTGTTAACCAGTCTAAGTAATTTGGGACTTTGGTTGCAGGCGGAGTCCAAATTTGAAGTCCAAATTCAGCCTCCAAATTTGAGGTCCAAATTCAGCCTCCAAGTTTAGCTCCAAAATCAGCCTCCAAGTTGAGCTCCAAGTTCCAAAATTAGCTGCAAGCTCCACTCCAAGTTTAACTCCGAGTTTCTACTTAAAAATGATTTCTTGTGGACGTTAATCTGCCGAAACCTCCGAAGCCAGGACACAGGACATAATTAAATTTCAATGTAATTTTTTTTGAGCCAGCGAGCTAACTTAAAACCAGTATTAAATTCAAGAGGTATTATAGTGTTACTTATAAATGTATTTTGTTGCCCCGGGGCTCCCTCCATTTTGTAATCAATATGTTTTAATACCAATGTAATTAAAAGATAAAAACCAAAGTAAATTAGTTTAGTAAAAGGGCACTTATATAAATCAAACCACCAGTCTTGTTATTTCATTATTATTCATCCCCGATCCACATAGCCGACTAGAGTTGCTAGGAGGTTATAAATAAAATTCTTTTATACGACGTCTGGGCACATCTGTGATTATTGTTATTGTTTTGTTTTCTGTGCTGACGCTTCCAAGGCCTTAATTTAATTATTCACTTTTGAGTGTTTACCTGCAGCCCAGCGTTCGTTATAATCCTTACGATGGGGTGGATTGCTTTTAATTATTATTTTGGACATACACCATTCTGGTATACACTGTTATGTCAACATGAATAATGTACAAAGTAACACACAAACAGAAGGAACCAAAACCGGCCGATGTCGATTGTTAAATGTAAAGCCAGCACGGATAATTATAACAGTATCAGACGAACCCAGTGGGATACGTAAGACACAAACAATTATTGCGACATTCCGGGAACTGAGATTGGGCCTTATTTGTCATCAGACAGATTTGTGCAGCAACGGCGCGTGTCCAAAACAATGACTTGGAAGTCAACAGGCAGGTAAATACTTTTACGAAATGCAATACTTGTGCATGGTTCGGACTAAAGAAAACCATCCGCGAATGGAGGTTGCGACAGGCACTATTCCCAAACGGGAGAAGATAGGCGTGTTAGTTTTTTCTCTGGCGGTTCAGGTACCGTTCTACAGTGACGCCTAAACGGACCCGTACGCGTAAGTTCAATTCTGAGCTGCGGAGTTTACGTTGCTCCGTGTGAAATTTGTAGTTTTTATTATTTATGTAAATTCTGCCCGTGCTATGGCTTCGTAGCATAACATTATTTTAAATTAAAAAAAAGGTTGTCTGTAAAAGTGGTTTACGGACGATAGTTTAACGTGACAACGTCATAATAAAACATTGATGAAATTTTTGCATACTTTTATGAATAAAATTCAATCTTTTTTATTGAATTATCATTATTTTGTATGGATACAAAGAAGGAGTGAAATGAAATCTACAATTTAATTGATAAATTTACTTTTATTTGCACTCATTATTTCAAATATGTTTATTACTTTAAAGAAGAGATTATTTTAACTATAACTTTTATACATTTTCGCTATTTAAATTCTTCCAATCTGTGTTATTCTGTTAAGGATAGGACGATGATAGGAAAAGTAGGAAACGAATGGGAGTGTTTCAAGTTTAATGTGCCTCGAAAAAGTCAAATCGATGGTTGTTCCAACTGAGTGGAAGAGAGATAGATGCGGCGCAAGCGTACAATGAGCGTAACGGGACACTTTTTCGTGCGTGCAGCCGGCGTTCATCGATTTATTGGACGTTGTCACGTCAAAAATAAATATGTTGTAACTTTGAAATGCTATCTCACTTGTTGCTAGTTGTTACGTCTCCGTGCAACGTGGGAGCAGTGGAATGTTCCGTAGATACGTATACGTATCCGCGCTGTTGTAGAACGGCTCTAACGGAACGCAGCCGTTGCTGAAGGCCGTCGAGAGGGAAGCGCTGGCGGTTTGTATCGATTAGGGTTGGTAAAAGGGGGGCGTGTGTACATCCGAACTCGCGGCTCTGAAGGGGGGGGGGGGTCAAACCCTTCCCCCCCAACCACACGTAACGCAATATTAACATTTTTTTAAATTAGAAAAGCAATGCTTGGCTTGGCAGCCCGGGGCTAGCCGCGAGGTCGATGGGATATTACGACCAACAGAGCCCTTCCTCTTCACACAGCACACGCTCCGTCGCAGGGGCGCAAAATGCACGGGGTGAATCTTAGCTCGACGACTTTTGTCACCATCGTCACTAGACGCGCCGGTGCTTCTAGCGCTGTTGTCGCCTCCGGACTGGCGCGCAGTCTGCGGTGACCGCGACACATCACACGGCGGAGAAGTGAAGATAAAGTTATAATTCAAGTCCCTTGAGTGCTTTCAAAAAAAAATTGGTTGTCTGTAAAGTCGATTTACGGACGATAGTTTACCGTGACAACGTCATAACAAAACATTGATTAAATGATTGCATACTTTTATGAAAAAAAAGAACCATTTTTATTGAATTATCACTATTTTGTATGGATAGCTACAAAGAAGGAGTGAAATGAAATCTACAATTTAATTGATACATTTACTTCAATTTAGTTCAAATATGTTTATTACTATAACGAACAGATTATTTTAACTATAACTTTTATACATGTTTACTATTTAACTTCTTCCAATCTGTGTTATTCTGTTAAGGATAGGACGATGATAGGAAAAGTAGGAAACGAATGGGAGTGTTTCCAGTTTAACGTTCCTCGAAAAAGTCAAATCGATGGTTGTTCCAATCGAGTGGAAGAGAGATAGATGCGGCGCAAACGTACAATGAGCGTAACGCGACACAGCGTAACGGGACAATGACTCATCATCCTTTTTCGTGCGCGCAGCTGGCGTTCATCGATTTATTAGACGTTGTCACGTCATAAAACAAAAAAAAAATTGTTCACGTAGTTAATGAACTTTACCTTACAGCCAGGCAAAACATTTCAATTATGAAAATTTTCTGACGTTTTACAAAAAGTAATTAACGTGTAGATATTACTCGAGCAACAATTACGGCCCCCATCAGCCCCCCCCCCCTCCACACACACATACATGGTGCGTAGAACTTCAGGAAGAGAAAAATAATAATTTTGACTTAAAGCGGTGTTAAAATAAAATTTAGTTCTAAGCCGTTAAGCTTCAATCAACATAAACATACTATAAAATTAATTATTCGCCTTTTATTCACTTATAATTTTCTTAAAATTATATCCAATGAATTGAAACTTAACAATTTTTTATAATGTAATTGCCTCTTTTCCAGAAACAAAATTATGTTAAAAAATGTTGGAGGGAGGCCATCCATGTAGCTGGGTGTCAACATCATCAGGAACAGCTGAAAGAGATGATGATTGCCCAGGTCAGTTTGGTTATTTTAGCTACTTTAAAAAAATAACATTTTTTTAAAAACTGAAATATGTTTTTAGTAGATAACTTGCCTACTTAAAGTGTTAGTTAAAATTTTCCATTATTTGTTTTATAAACCGAATAATAATATAACAATGTTAAAAGGTTTGACGTCTTCCCACAGTCGCACATCACTAAACTCAAAACATAGCCTGTATATCAATAGTTTCAACAATTTTTCTTGTTTAAACACGTTGTTGACTGAAGGATGTTACTTGGAAGGCTACAAAAGTGTCCTGTGTAAGACATTGAACCAGAGACCTGTAAATGAACCGTGAGAAAATAGGATAACAATATAAATGTTACCTTAAACCTTTATCCAAAAATTATTTACGACCACGTATTAGTGCAAGGGCTTAAAAATTAGCGTTTGAAGATCAAATATATTGCATAAATACCTTAGTAGGCATAATATGAATTCGTTAAGAAATTAAAATTTGGATGCTTTAAGTTAAAAAAATTCAAAATATTTTCGCTGCATGGGATATGAGAAAATATTAAATCGATTTTTTTTATAATATAGGCTACATTAAGTTCTTAAAATATTCCAGGAGTTTATAGAAGTTCCCAAAATATTTCAAGAAGAAATAGGCACTTCGAATTCTACCCACGCCTGTAGGCTGTGCCGAAAGGGATTTTTTGATTTGTAAACACAAGTCGGTCTTTGAAGCGAGTTTTTGCGTGATGAAAAAAGCTGCGGCTTCCAGGTCCCAACACAGATGAAACCAAGTTAAAATTCAGATGAACAAGTTACCGTCTCCATTTTACAGCCCTCAAAGTGTGATAGATGGAAGGAAAGCTATCCCCGAAGTCGGAAAAGGTAAGACGCAGAGGGAAGAATTCTAAGTAAGAATGTGTTATTCAATATTGAACAACTTCGAAACAACTAACTTTGCCAAATAGTACGTAAAACTTGAGCATAAATTAGTAAATTGTAACTTCTAGTTACAACGATTGATATGAAGAGAAATCTTGTTTTGTCAATATCCGCTATTTCGGGTTAAACAGTTTGCAACTAAAATTAATACAACTGAAATAATTTTTTATATTTGCATAAGATATTTTATATTAATATAAATATAGAGTTAAAATCTCTTTAATATTGACTTGCAGATTATTATTTGACTCAACCTTATTTAATTTTGCTTGTTGCATGATCACCCAGAGATACTATAGATTAGATTGTGTCTCTGCTAAAACCAAGACTTAGTCTAGTTTTAACATTTAATTTAAAATATTGTAAATACAGATAAACTATTAAGTTTATTTAAAGTTAATTTAATTTGAAACCAATACTAAATAACTTCTTCATTGTAAGCAACCTTTGGGAACAAAAGCAGCTTAAATCAACATGTATTACACGGAAAATGTTAAAGGAAATAGAAATATAATATACATTACATTGTAACATATTGCTTTTGAATTTGATATAAAAGGATGGTTGCCCAGTACACATTAAATTAATTTTAGCTTATTTGGTAGTTCCCTTTAATTCAAACAAGGTTTTTGGTTCCTGAAACAGTTATATAAGTGCCTGAATAATTTTAACGGAATATAAATTCAAAAAATTAAAGTAATAATGAATGTTGCTAATTAATTCATAAGCGAGACCAACTCATTATAGAATTAGACACCCAATGAGGGTCTAGAGCAAATACATAATTTTAAACAAGCTTCAGGAGCAAAGAAGAATTTTAAAACGATCAGGAGATGGCTGAGGAAAAGTTTAAACTATTTTCGGGGTGCAACAAAGATAGTTCGAGGCCAACATGAGAGAGACACCTTAAAAAAGAAATTAAAGAATAAGCAAAAGAAATAGCTAGCAACACGAAGAGATAAGTGCAGACAAAAACACTGCATTTTTGCAAATTTATATTCAGGTCTATTGTTGGCCGAGCTGGGCAAAAGGTGGGCCTCAGGTAAATTAAGAATGAGTCTGTAAGCTTGAGGTAACACAATGAGTAGTTGGGTGAGTTAAACCGGTAGTCACGAATCCCAATGCGAACTTAGAACAAACCGTCCAGTACTTACATGAAGAGCGTGAATCAGAGGAAAGACGTAGCAGGGAGAAAGAGATAGATAAGGTTGAGCTTGATTAAGAGAAAAGGCGTACTAGGGAGAGACAGAAACAGGGGAGAAAGGAACGGGAGAATGAAAAATGGTTAGAAAAATATAGCACAAATTTTAAACACAGCGTTGACCAAGATAGCTGCGGAAACGGTAGGTACAGATTCACGTGAGTCAGACCCAAAAGCATCAAAAAATAGAACGTGATTTTTCAGTCTTACTTACGAAAATAGGGATGCTAGAAGAAACCATTCCAAATGTTAAGAAGGTGTCAAGAATGCATTAAACAAACTCGAAAGTAAATGTCGTGACACAGCAGTAGGCGTGGTCAAGGAGCAAATCGAGATATTTGATAAGTTTGCCGAAGATAATTTTTATGAAATACAACAGTTGCAAAAGACTACACAAGATCAACGGGAAACAAAGATTAAAATAGTGGACGGACTAATTGACGAAATAGAGGAAGAGGTTAGGCAACACACAGACTTATGTACTTCGAGAAAATCAGACGATACTTACCGACGCCACAGTCAACAGGAAAATGTTGGCGTCGGTAGCTCAGCAGAATATAACACTGACAATACACATACCACTGGGGTGACATTAAAGAGGACCACTGACCCAGCGAAGAAGTGGCTGGACAACATTCCGACACATACAGGTAAAAGTAACCAATTTCCGAAAAAGATACTTCTTACATTTTTCGGAGTACTGCAATATATTCGCACTGACAAAAGTAGAAAAGTTAAAGTGTCTTAATAATTGCCTAAAGAATACTGGATATTTTTGGTGTGGAATGTTACAGGACACTGTAAATGAATACAGAGAACTCCAGATATTATTTTTACAGCAGTTTTGGTGCACTCGTATCCAAATCAACGTAACGACACAATTGCATCCGGAAAAATATTTGATGTTAAGAAAGGGAAAAACTAGCAGGCTCATAAACAACATGTTCGAAAGAACTTTGTATCAACTCCAACTAACAGGCAGACAATAAACATTGACTTTAAAGAGTAACTGCTTACATACGATAGACCAGGGAAGTAAAAGAACGCAGGAATACGAAAACACCTGCACATGGAAACACTCTCTCTGAGGCTAAGCTATCCTCGACGGAAATTCTTGTTTATAATGAAGCTTAAAGCAAATTTCTTGTAGATGTGTTGGTATAGTGTTATGTTTTATCAGTACTGATGACATGATGGCATCATGGGAATTTTCCATAGCGAGTTATTTTCAATCTATTAAACGAATTTATACAACTACGATTGGTTTTGCCATCAAATTGCTAACCATTTGATTGGAGTTCAGTACAGTAAGTACCTCCATGATTGGCGCCGTAAACAGTTGTCCTGTGATGGAGGTGTTTACCCTTGAAATAACCCACAGGTTGTTCAGAAACTACGGCCGGCATTCTCACGGTCCCCTCCCACAGAGTGGGAGAAACTTACAGTTCGTTTATACATTCTAGAGCAATAATAATTTAAACAGAACTGCTAGGGATAGATCCCTGTTTTTTGATCGGGAAGGTATTAGTGCTTCGGCCATGACTAGCGGCTGGAGCCACCAACCCAGCACCGTACCTCGCTCAGCTGACCAGACAGTTGGCTGTGCGAAATAACCCACGTGAAGACGCACACCCTGTGCACCGACTGTTTCCCGCAGGGGGAGGGGTGCTGGCCGGGAGATGACCCTCGGAGTCAATCAGACGGAGGTGATGGTCCAGGGATGCTGGGTACAGCAGCGTGCAGGAGTGGTAGGAGGAAGTGTTGGCGGCCACCTGCGGATTGAATGGCCGAGGTGGAGGGGAGTTGTGGAGGGGGAAAGAGGGGGGGGGGGGTTGTGATAAAAAAGGAACCAGGGCTACTTTCGGAAGAGCAGAGAGCCCACGTCGTATCCCCGGCGGCCGGAGTCCGTAAAGCAAGGAGCGGACGAGAGCCGGGCCAGAAGGCGAAGGAAGGAAACGAGTCGGAAAGGGCGGGAAGTACCGACGAGGGTCCTTGGAGAGGATTCCTGGCGTCGGAACCCCCCCCCCCTTTTTTTTTCTGCCTCTCCCGGGCACGCCCCGGGTTCAAGGCCGACCCCCACCTAGCCAGGAGCGATGCCAGCAACACGTACACACCTCTATGGCGTGTGTTCCCGCTCCGGGTCATTATTCTATACTTACATTCCACGGGAAACCTTCTTTTCACAGACGAGAGAGCCAAACGCCTGATCGTGCATCTTCGGTTTTTTTTTGGGTTCATTGTAAATAAATATAACGGTGTTGATAAAAGGAAAGACCATGAACAAGGCAACGGTATATATTTGTAATTGTTTTTAGAAGATAATACCTAATTGAAGAAACGTACTTCGTGGATTTGTATATTTTTCATACCGTATAAAATCTAGGAAGTCTTTGTCTTCCACAAATATTCTCGGGACGCCCCATATTCCGTGAATTTTTATTTCGGACAACTCATGATAACCAATGTGCAATTAGGTTAGGTTAGCTACATTATAAATACTTTAAAACATTGTGGACAGTCGATTTGGTTAGGATAGCTACATTATAGATACTGTGAAATCATGTAAACGGTTTCCTAGCACTGGATAGCTACATATTAAAAAAGTTATTTCCTAAGCAACCATAAAATGAATTAACAGTATTTTTAATGTAGCTATACTTACCTAATATAACCAACCATCCACAATGTTTTAAGGTATTTATAATGTAGCTAACCTATCCTAATCGACCGCAAAATTTAATGCCACACCGGTTTATACATTGAGATAGAACGGAAAAAAAAGCGAACATGAAGTTCGGAGAACTTCGGGTGTGGCTCTCTCGTCTGTGAAATGAAGGCTTCCCTACATTTCACACGGCCAAACTTGCCGACTTTTGAGTGGCTTAACTTTCACAAAATAAAAAAGGAGGGTTGTCTGTAAAGTCGGTTTACGGACGATAATTTTACGTGTTAACGTCATAAGAAAGCATTGATGAAAAATTGCATACTTTTTAATTTTCGAATATTATTTACAGTTTTTTGCAAATATAATTTAATTAATTTGTTTAAATATAATCAGAAATAATTAGCCTACTTATAGAAATAAACTGAAATCAAATCAATGTCAATAAATTGTTAATTTGAAATGACGAAATTGGACAAATAAATCAATTTATTTTTAAAATTGCTGCTTTTAAAAAGCCCGCCTTAACCTGTTTGATATTATAGAAGATTTTCTCGCACGGTCGTTGGCCGGTTCTTGCACGCTCGGCTCAGGCGGAACGTGACAATGAGTCATGCTTGTTCGTGCGCGCAGCCGGCGTTCATCGATTTATAAGACGTTATCACGTCAAAAAATATTTATATCGCATACTTTTTTGCATAATTTGATTGCAAACTTGCATTTTTAACGTTTTTTCGTACTATGGATAATGAAAATGAAATGTGATATAAAACTGGGCATCCTTACTGGACACTATGTGATATGGTAGAATTTATTTCAGAAAAATAAGTATTATTTTTTAGCTAACCTTTTATAATCCTCAGAATTTTTAAGAATTAAAAAAACGAAACTAAAAATAAAATTTCCTGAAATAAATTTGAACCATACCATGCACTAAAACCCAGAATTTTATTTATATATTCCATTTCAATCTTCTTATCCACACTGTACAAAATGTTCACAGTTGAACTTTGTCAGATAATTATGGAAAAAAAGTATGCACTGAATTTTTTTCGTTTTTTCTTCTGAAGCCCGGTCACTTGAAAACCTACAGGTGTAACCGTATTAAAAGTAAAAATAATATTTATTTAAAACTTACGTTTAACATGGTTAAACTTGTAGACTTTTTGAGTGGTCGAATTTCAAGGAAATTTAAGATATATATAGTACATTATTTCCACATAATTATCTGGCAAATTTGATTTTTAAAATTTCTTTGCAGTTTGGATAAGGAGAACAAAACGTAATAAATAACTGAACATTTTGACGTGACAACGTCTAATAAACCGATGAACGCCGGCTGCACGCAAGAAAAAGGATGACTCATTGTTCCGTTACGCACATTGTCCCGTTTAGCTCATTGTACGCTTGCGCCGCATCTATCTCTCAACCAACTCGATTGGAACAACCATCGATTTGACTTTTTTGAGGCACATTAAACTTGAAACACTCCCATTCGTTTCCTACTTTTCCTATCATCGTCCTATCCTTAACAGAATAACACAGATTGGAAGAAGTTAAATAGCAAACATGTATAAAAGTTATAGTTATAAAATCTCTTCGTTCAAGTTATAAACATATTTGAATGAATGAGTGCAAATAAAAGTCAATTTATCAATTAAATTGTAGATTTCAATTCACTCCTTCTTTGTATCCATACAAAATAGTGATAATTCAATAAAAATGATTCAATTTTATCCATAAAAGTATGTAATCATTTCATCAATGTTTTTTTATGACGTTGTCACGTTAAACTATCGTCCGTAAACCGACTTTACAGACAAACATTTTTTTGGGGGGGGTTTAAGTAAATGCTGCTGGCTACTGCGTGTTATGGTTTGAATTTTTTTTGGAAAAAAATTATTTAATGGAATGTTAATGCAAATGCAAAATAATGATCTGGCACGGGGCACCCCCCCTCCCTTCTCTAACCATGGGCGGCTGCTAGGTGATAGGCCGTCGTGGCGAATGCTGTCCATAAAGCCACGCCCTGAACTTGCTCACGTGGTGTCTGACAACCAATTACCTTCCCAGTTCCCTTTTATTGCGTTCCTTACGTGTAACATCTGTGATCATCCGCCAGAATCAACGGCAACACTGGGAACATATACACCAATTCACAACTGAATTTGTTTTAAACTCAAACGTAGCTTGAATTTATTTCAAATGGAAAAATGAACTATGAAAGCAAAAAAAAAGTTTATTATTTTTATTTGTACACACTGATAGGAAACATTTAAAAATAATTTTGAAGTGCTCAGCTTAGCCCTTATTTACCTTTCCCTTGGATCCGGCCATCAGGAGGGGCGGCGCTAAGGCCGAATCTCGCATGTGCATCAAATGAGTTATAGTCTTAACTGAAGACTCGCTCTAAGTCAGCTTGTTGTATCACTGCCTGAGAAGAATGCATCGCCAACCTATACGTTACTAACGCGCAAAAAATCTGCCACGAGTCTGAGAAAACAATATGGTGGATAAAAACAACCTTTAAATGCCACTTCAAACGTAAATTCTTGATATAAATTTATCCTCAAATTGAAAAAAAAAAACATTTATTTCACAAACAAATGTTGAACAAATATGCACATACATTAAATCATTGATTAGAACACATTTCGAATGTCAATCACGTAAGGTAATAAATTTACTTCGTTCTTTCTGTCCCAAGCTAGATAATGTTTATTTTGATCGAACTAGGCCATATAAAAAAAAGAGATGAAAAAGTTTATACCCTGATGTTATGGAAGTTTGCCAACAGAAAAAAAAAAAAAAAAAAAACTATTGTTCAATTCTAAGGGCGGCTTAAGATACCCAAGCCGAACTGAAAATATACACATTTGAATGTGGGGCGTATTTCTATCTCTTCGTATATGGCGTGTAGGCTACGAGGAAGGCAACGGGATGAGACCGAGAAACGAGAACGCTGATGCCGCATTTCTTCCTATCTCAATTTTTTTCTTTCCTTCTCCGCCTGGCAGGATCTCGCAGGCAACCGAGCACTACGCACCGGTTCAGCTGGTTGCGTTCCGTCACACGGCCAGGGGCACACCTCCTCACGGCTCTGGCGTCTATAGCGCTTCTCATCCTTAGATTGTAGTGTGCATTTAAATGGGCATTTACTGTCTCTCTACAATGAAATTGTGTCTGCGTATTCCGTTGACAAATAAACACACACACAAGTTTTAGAAACTACTTTATAATTTAAAAAAAAAAGAACAAAAACTTTCAGGGCGTATTCTTATGTACGAGCATTAGGCGTTTTATTTACTTGGCGGGGTTAAAAAAAACCATTAAACTATCCATGCAAAAAATTAATAGCAAAAATATAATATAAGAACTGGAGTGATATTATAAATACGGTTGGTAATATACATTCGGTAAAATTAAAAAAAAAATTGAATAAATACTTAGTATTCAATATTAATATAAATAGGTGTATAAAATTAAGTATTTACTTTAACAAAGTATATAAGATAAAATTTAATTTGTAATGAAAATCAATAAAATTGCTAATTTTTTTTCTATTTTATTAATTTTATTTACTTTTAATATAACAAATAGGGTTTCCAGTGTTTAAAATTGATGATTTTTTTCCCTGTCAAAATAGAGTGTTTTATGGTCTTAGTAAAACAAACAAAAAGGAAAATTGACAAAAAAGTAAAACTTAATATAATAATTAATTATATGCAAAAAAAATAATAGTAATGTGACCAAGGAGGCAAGAGTGGGCACTATCGGCCCTGTACTGCAGTCCCAGCGTGCGACAGACTGTAGCGGCTGGCAGAGGGCGGGGGATCGACGTCTAGGGTGAGGGGGGAAGAGGACGAGGGAGGAAGCGAACAATACGGAGAGGGGTCGCGGCGAGGGGACTGGATGGCAGCTCACAGGCGCGCGTCCGGGCGGAGCACAGGCTATGGCCCTGGGGCCTGGAGCCTGGAACCTGGAGACTGAAACCTGGAGCCTGGAGCCTGGAGCCTGGAGCCTGGAGCCTGGAGCCTGGAACCTGGAGCCTGGAGCTTGGAGCCTGGAACCTGGAGCATGTAACCTGGAGCATGTAACCTGGAGCATGGAGCCTAGAACCTGGAGCCTGGAGACTGGAACCTGGAGCCTGGAACCTGGAACGTGGAGCCTGGAGCTTGGAGCCTGGAACCTGGAGCATGTAACCTGGAGCATGTAACCTGGAGCATGGAGCCTAGAACCTGGAGCCTGGAGACTGGAACCTGGAGCCTGGAACCTGGAACCTGGAGCCTGGAACCCGGAGCCTGGAACTTGGAGTCTGGAGACTGGAACTTGGAGTCTGGAGACTGGAACCTGGAGCCTGGAACCTAAAACCTGGAGCCTGGAGCCTGGAACCCGGAGCCTGGAGCCTGGAACAGGGCCGTGCTTCCCCTGAAACCTTGCCTGAATTGCGGCAGCAAGCATTGCTTCCAACCTGAAGCACTATAGAAATAAAATATAAAATAAACAAGCGTGGAAAAATTTTAATTGTAATTTTTACCTACGACGCCCTAACCTCCGCGGAACAAGACCAGTTATCAAAAATCTTATAAATATCAACTGGGAAAAGTAAAGGCAAAACTAAATATAATTATTTCATATATTTAAAATAATTAATTAACAAAAAAATTCAACCAGTGGTAGAGTTCAAAAGGATTATATGGATGTACAATAATTTACAAATAAACCAGATAATAAATAACATACTATCGTACGGCCAAAAGGTATCACAAAATATTTAAGAAAAAAATTGAAGTTACATTACATGCATAAGCATGATAATATGTATTTATATTGTACAAGATATTGCCATCATGCGTTGCAATGCCCCAATCATTTTTTTTGGTATGTAATTTATATGAAGTAGGAACACATATACAAAGCATCTCTCTAGCCATCTTTCTAATCCTCTAACTCTCTTTATATCTCTATATATATCTATACCTCTCAATATCTCTATATAACATTATCTCTATCTTTATCTACACATATATATCAACCTCTATCAATCTCTCTAACTTTATTTACCTCTCTCTCTAACTCTTTATCTATATATATATTTACCTCGATATATCTCACTTCCTCTATCTCTCATCTATTTAACTATATATTTATATCTCTATATATGTCTATATATATGCATCTTTGTATCTCTTTATTTATTTCTGTATCTCAAACTATATATATCGCTTTATCTACCTCTATATATCTTACTCTCTATATCTCCCTGTCAATTTATTTTTCTCTCTCTCTCTCTCTCTCTCTCTCTATATATATATATATAAATATATATACATCTATTCTCTATCTATCTCCCTTTTACATTTAATTCAATTCTATAATGCGTGCACACTCATACACCGAAAGCACACGAACTGCTGCCAAACTTTATGAAATACAAACATTTGTTGAAACAATATGGGCATATGGTAACTACAAACATATATGTATATATATATGGGACAAACAAACACATATATGTATGGGACAAACAAACATATATATGTCTTTATACAGCTAATTTTTTTTGCTATCAATATCCTAACCAGTTAACTTCAACTTCAGAACATATAAGCACTCCATAGACTAATACCTCCATGGAGATGACTCGCACGCCATCTATTTATTGTAAAAATTTTTGTGTTTCAAAGGTCAAATGTGCCAAAAATTTCACAGAGCTATGTTGAACAATGCGTTAACAATTAAATGGCAAAATATCATCCAGAATAATGAAATTATGTTTTAAGGGTTAATTTTATCGAAATCTCAAAGGCCAACCGTGCAAATTTTCATATATAAAATTTATAATTCAAAAGACCGTAATTATTATATAAAAAAAGATACATATTTGATGTTGAAAAGTTTTATTACTTGCTTTTAAGTCGATGGAATAATTTAAAATGTTAAATGTGTATATTAACAGGGCAAAAAAAAATTACGATGGACCCTTCCTCCATGGAAGCCACCGGCAGACTACCTCCCACCGCTAATATCAAGGATTATATTACTGCAGTTAGTATGACGTCACGCAAGCCATCTTGTTTTCGTCTGCCGCCATATTCGATTACATCATCACAGCCGCCATGTTGTTTCCTATTCTTTAGGCCGCCACGTTGTTTTCTATTCTTTAGGCCGCCATGTTGTTTTCTATTCCTTAGGCCGCCATCTTGTATTATATCATAGCTGCCATATTGTTTTCGTCTGCTGGAGGCAGCCATCATTATTTTCAGTACCTGATACTCGGAGTGCTAGTGTCACGTAGCGCACACATCGTCTGCCAGAGAGCGCTGCAGCCATTTTTCAGTACTTACTACTAAGAGTGCTAGTATACACATTGTCTAACAAAGTGCGCTGCTGCCATATTGGTTTCGAAGTCATTACTTCGGTGGCCTAGGGCGGCTTTTCGTCGGAGAATTTGGGTCGCTTTATGGAATTTTCGTTTGTTGGAAGGCAAAAATATTTCGAGGCATTTAAAATTTTAGACCTTTTTTACTTTTTTCCCCCTTGAAAAGAGAATTTAGAATTTTTCAGATTTTTTGGGGGCTTTTTGGGCAAAATATTTTTCCCAAAAACTGGACATTTTGGCGAAATTTTGGCGAATTTTGGGCTAATTTTAGCAAATTTTGAGTAATGTTTGGCAAATTTTGAAAGTAAAGGTGAAGGTAAAATGTAAAGGTCATACAAGATGGTCGCCGTGACGTCACAATACAAGATGGCGGATTACGACACCAACACCTCACCCAGAATCCAGTCTCAGAACCTACTTAAATATACTACTCATCGCAGCGGGCGGCATTCCCGCCGACAGGACACGTGGCGGACGGGCCAATGGGATGCGCTGTAACACCACATCGTGGTCGCCAACCACTCGCTGCCACGCACCGCGCGAGAAGCCTCTCTACTGTGTTCCAGTCCAAACGATCACTCAACATTTATCGCAGTAATGGCGGCGAATAAAGCGTAATAGGTTGTTTTCTGTAAAAATTTTACGTCACAACTGAGATACACGCTCAGCTGTACTACTAAATGGCTTGCAGAGCTCCAAGTGCCAACGTTACAAGATTATAGATTTTGTTCAATTATTTAGATTTAAAAAAAATATTATTCTATGTACAACGAACAAGGCTACAACCGGTGTGTTTACGGTTGTTTTAAAACGTTAAAATTCCTGAACACAGTATTCTAAGCAAGAGAGAGAGAGACATTTAAGAATCCCTAATCTTGAATATTCCTCCGTATAATGATCAGGTCACCGCTCAAAGTCCGGTGGAGGCGCGTCTCATAGGAGAAGACTGCACGCCAGTTCGTTGTCTGGCGCGTAGGGGCGAAGTGACGTGCGGAGCGCGAGCCATTGTCGCCCTTAGCGATCTAACTCTTTTGGAGCTAGTGTGGACATCGTTTATAAAATTTGTTTAAAAAATTGTCTTTTAAATACAGACATAGTTTTATTATTAAGTTACATATCCACAATCTTCGGCAATAAAGAGCTTCATAAGTAGAGACCGGAAAAATTCGCTGATTCATTTCACGATATGCTAGAATCCAAACAACTGTACCTTTTTATTGCTTCTGTGATTGGATTACAGTTTATCTGAAGGACTTTTAGCCAATGGAAAACCTTCAACCAAAAAAGTATCGAATCGCAAGCGTCCCAGTTGACAGGTGTCACGAGTCAATAGCCAATGAGCAAGTGGCATTTGCCTGAGTGTGTAGGGGGTTGTAGAGTCTATCATAAAGGTCATCGAAAGCGCGAATTTTTCCAGTCTCTATTCATAAGTACTTTATTTCTATATTATGCGAGAATGTACGTGTTATCTCTTGTTTAACTAGTCTCGTAGGCAACACGCCCATTAGTGTCCCGGTACGGAAACTTGAAACCCGAACATGCATCAGGTACCCACGACCGCGAGACCTAATTTAGATCACGTTAACGACTGCTGGTGTGGTTCGCAATCTCAGTGATTGCAGAGATGAGATAGACGTCGAGGTGGGAAAGGCGAGCAGCGGCAAGAGCGAGCTAACAAGCCCGATAGGCATAGGGTCGCTTATCGCGAACGGAACAAGGGGGAAGTGCCCCTAATCACTTCCGCGCTCATTAATCATAATAAGACAGGCCTGTTAAGCTGTTCCCACTCCGCACCGAGCGTCGACTGGAAGAAAAGGCTGGAACTGCCACTGGCGTGTGCGCCGGGCTCGTTCTTGAACTCTAGTGGTTTCCCAGGTTTCTACCAGCCGTCCTGGGACAGCGGACCTACCATGTGGGCCGTGGTGTTGTTGGTCACCCTGTGCTTGGGAGGAGAGAGAGGTAACTATGGCAACGAGGAAGAGCAGACCACTGAGCCTGTTTTGGCACAAGACGACTGTGTGGGCCACAAAGCTAGGACAACTTACTGACGAGCTGAAGGTTCCTGGTTTTAACCGCGCTGGTTCATCGGGTCAGAACTAAGGAAGGCAATAGTGAAGACCGTAGAATCATTTATTTAAGATTCATTGAAGAGAAATAGTAATCACTTAAATTTTATATTTAATTCATTAATAAGTTAAATTATATGCATCAATTCTATTTATTTTTGCTGTAAAAGTCACACCGTAAAATTCTGTGCATAATGATTTAGAAAAAAAAAGTATTTATAAAAGTAAAAAAAAATTGTAGGCAAAAGTGACATATTTTAAAGTATTTTTGAAAAAAAAAATATTTTTGAAATTTCATTAGATGTGGCACTGAAAAATAAAATAAAACAATACCAATAATACGTGTTGTTTTTAAAGTAACTTTAAAAATAGTAAATACTTCTATCATAATTTTTAGTTTAAAATTAACATTTATTTTGGTTCGGGCTACAGCTGTTGCAGGAATAAAAAACGAGAATTCCTTAATTTATGAATAGGGACACCTGTATTTCGCGATTTCATTGCATGTAAAGGTATTTCACAAAACACTGTAACTTTTTTCTAAGAGTCGTGGCAAATTGTGAGGGTGCAGCAGTACGGTGACCACATTCTCATTGGCCCCGTAAAGAGCGGGACGACACCTCTCACCGACCTCAGCCAATAACCACAGGAGAAAAGCTGCAGTGTTTTGTGAAATATCTTGACACGAAATGTATTCGCGAAATACAGGTGTCCCTAGTTTATGAATGAATCGGACGACGGCGACAGACGGACGACGCTCCACGGGAGGTGTGCCGTGTTGCAGCGCTGGGCGCGAGGGACCGCATCTCCATGGGCAGGGACTACGCCGAGCAGGAGGACCCCAGGTTCTGGAAGATCATCGGCGGGCAGGAGGCGACGTACGGCGAGTTCCCTTTCATGGTAACCGTCGCGATCTGTATCTCTCTCGCACTTGCCAGGCGTCGTGGCGGCTGCTCACCAATTGGTAGAGACCTGTAAAATTCACGATTTCAAATCCCTAAAGGATAGACTCCATGATCCTCTACGCACTCGTGCAAATTACATCTGCTGATTGGTTACCGACTCGTAACACCTGTTGACTGGAATGATCGTGATTCGCTAATTCTTCTGTTAAAGATTTTTCATTGGCCCAGAGTCCTTCAGATAAACTGTGGCCCAATCACTGAAGCAAAATAATGTCAAAAGTATTTGGACTCCATCCTATCGCGAAATGAATCCGTGAATTATACAGGTCTCTACCAATTGGCAGAGACCGGAAAAATTTGCGGATTCAATGACCTCTGGAATAGCCTCCACTGTCCTCTGAATTTCTCAAGCAGACACGCGTGTTCATTGGGTGCTAACTTTTGAGGCGTCTCCACTGGTAGCTTGTGATTCGATGCTTCTTTGGTCGATAGTCTCTCATTGGCCCAGAGAACTCCAGTTAAACTGCGAGCCAATAGCAGGACCAGCAGAATTGTACACGTGTTTGAATTTCATCTAGGTCACGAAATGAATTCGCGAATTTTTCCGGACTCTACCAATTGGTTAAAAAAATCTGAACGCCTATTAGACTGCAAGAAGGTATACCCGCACCAACACTTTCTTCCTTGTGATTGGCGGCGCGTCTGCGAGAGAAGTCGTTGCCTTGTTTGACCGAGCCACTCAGGACGCGTTTGCTTCCGCACTGGATTATCGTGATTGGTGTTGTTACTAAATACTTGTACCAGAAAGAAACTCACCCAATCACGAAACACAGACGATGCTACAGTGTTTTAACTTTTAGCTAGTCTCGAAATCTTTTCGCGAAATCGACATTCCCCTACTTAAAATTAATTAGGAGTTAAAACATTGGTTCAAAAAGTATGAATTAACGGCAACTGCCCCTGATCACTATCGTCATGGAACTCATTGCAAAATTATTTGAAAATCAGATGTGAAGCATTTGTTATACCAACACAACCACAGCAGTGTTAATTTTATAATAGTGACATGGAATGTCAAACTAACATTGAACAATAAATTATCAAGTGTGGGATAGTCATGGTGACATAAACGTGCACTCGTAATTTTCTACATTCATTTGTTGAAACATGTAATGTAGTTGTAAAGTTATTTTATCAAACACATTTTCAAAGAATTCTCATGTAAAATTAATAATATTAAATGAGAATTTTCTACCGCAATAATCACCAGTGCGAACTATATTACCACAAAAATTACAACTGTCATGGTCATAACATCACCATTTCACACAATCTCTCACCATCACTATCACCCCCAGCACTTCTCCGAATCTTGCCGATCTGCGAAGCGCTGTTGGTGGAAGCTCTGGTCCTGGGTTAAAGCCCCGAATAGATAATAGGTAGTTTGTCGTTCTGCATAAGTGTGAAGGTTTAGTTATTTTTAACACTTCTCCTGTTTAGCCTTAAACATAATACATAAAGCGTTAGTGAAAAGCGTTTAAAAATCTCTACCACCATAACCACATACACATTATTTAAAAAATTCATCCTCCACACACAAGTACCGTAGTTCCCACGCCTCTTGGGCTGGATGTCCCTGGAAGAACTCCGTGGCTAGGACCATCCATGAAAGGTCACAGCCCGAACAAGGAACTCTAGACTTGAGGTAATGGAACCTGGTGAAAATACCGTGTCCAATCTTACGGCTGGTGGCAGTAGACAACAAGTAATAATTAGAAACCGGAAAAATTTGCGGATTCATTCGGTGATAGGCTAGAAGTCAAATACATATAGCTTTTAGATGATTTTGCTATTGGCTTACTGTTCATCTGTACGAATCTCAACCAATTATAAACCCTCAACCAAAGAAGGATCGAATCACAGACAAACCAGCTGAGACGACTCACAAGTCAGCAGCCAATGAACTGGCGTTAATTGCCCGAGTGTACATGGGAATGTGCAGTCGATCCTGAAGGCTATTGAAACCGCGAATTTTCCCGGTCCCTAGTAATAATGTTCGCAGGCTTTCACGGCCATTGTCTGAAGTAGCTTGTCTTGTGGGTTGTAGCCGCGTCCTTGGGCGAATAATTCACCGAAGTTTCGGTCGAAATTGCAGTCCCCATCATCATGGAGCAGATCAGCATGAAAACTGCTCCCTGATGATGGCGACTGCAATGTCGACCGAAACGTCGGGTGAATTATTCGCTCGAGGATGCGGCTGAAACCCAGAAGCCTAGCTACTTCAGACAACAAGTACCCTGGGGATTGCGACTTAGGGTAACTTCTTCTGTGGCCCTGTGATGTGAGAACGGAGAAACGAAGGAATGTACGGGCGATGGGAAACGGGAGCATCCTGATACAACCTGTGACCGTGTATGGTCACGAGACGTTAATTTAAGATTCTACACACAAACATATGACATGAAGAAGCTTACCTTTCATGTTAGCGGGTAGGGATAAACTGACATCTTGTGACGTCATGACTCATAGATAGGTTAGGGCTGTGTGCGGCAAAGACAGTGCACTTTCACAAAAAAAAAAACATAGACAAAGTGGAGACTTCATTCCAACACAACATCGAATTCAGTGTTACCAACTCCGGGATTTATTCTTCTTCTTCTAAATCAGGAGTTCCTCAGCGCCGCGGTCCCCGTGGAAGGCAGTGTGCTTGGATGTGTGGAGAAAACAGGTGGATGGACGAGGGAGGTTGGTTTGTCGACAGCTGGCGCTGGAGTACGAAGGACACTCCATGTGCGGAGCTTCAGCCATCGGTGACTACTGGGCCCTGACTGCGGCACACTGCGTCCACATGTGAGTGCGCTCTTCACACTTCATACATACGGGAAGCCTTCTTTTCACAGACGAGAGAGCCAAACGGCCGATCGTGCATCTTCGTTTTTTTTTGGTTCATTGTAACGAATGATAACTAATGTATTTTTCAAAACACCTAAGTAAAGAAATGAATAAAAAAAGTCTTTTTAAATAATTTTATCAAAAATTAAATGGCTTATTTACCTACATAAAATGACAAATGTTTTTTATTCAGTTGAAAAATGGACAAGCTCATTAAATATTATGTGAAGAAATACGTTTTTTTTTAATGAAATATTCACAATTTCCAAGACTTTGGTTTATTCATATTATAAATTATGACTAGTTCTTATATTATGTTTATATTATGGAAATAACTAGTAATTAAAATAATGATTACATTAAGATTAGTTATAGCTGTAACCCTGCATTGCTGGAAACATAGGTTATGGCTGTAACCTTACATTGTTCAAAACATAACTTAAGAAAGTATTATTTATATAGTTTGCAATATAATCTCAGTCATGCATAATTCTTAATTAACAAATAAGCCCCGAAAAAAACCTCTCTTTCTAACATAACAAAGCCAAACGCATTACTAATCGGAACTTTTTGGAGGTTATGTAAATTTGTGATACAAATATAAAACCACGCGCATGTGAAGGATAATACATAACATTTAAATAGGCAGCCAAATACAGCTAATTGTTGTGAATTTTGTAAGATGATAGATTGATCTAAAGGCATGAACTTATATCTTCGTGTTATATTGTGTTATATGCAACTTTTTATTTTATAGAAACTATAAATAACTAAAATTTCATAGTTTTGCTAAGGGCTTTGAGTTAAAAGTTCTTTAAGGTAGAATAAATTTTAATTTTGTAATGCTATAATAAAAAAATAATGTACATACCTCCAGGAATGACGTCCATGTCACAGAATAAAATATAATCACTTCACTTTCACGTGATTGAATTACTGAGAAATGGTTTTTTTTGTTGCAGTAATGCTCACTCGATACATTTTCCACGATGGCTGACTTTGAAATGAAAAATCAAAGATAGATGCAAAGCCAAGAACTTCCACTTTCGCAGATAGACACCCAAGATATTCCACTACCAACTCCACCAGTCAAAATTACTCTAGCGTAGATGACCAATTTTGAGGTTTTGGCTACCTTGTCAGGGTTTGGCCCCACTGTGCGTCGCCACGTGCCGGCCGAGTTCTCTGTACCGTCCGCAACATACCAGAGAGATGCCAAGCATGCATCCGTAGTGGGACATCCGTAGCGGGACAATTTTTCGTGCGTGCAGAAGCCTTCATCCATTTATTAGACGTTGTCACGTCAAAAAAATTTTCTCGCTGTTATCTGATGATGACAGCGTGACACGTTACGGTTCGCGAACAGCAGATCTGGCAAGGAAAAAATTATTGATAAGTAGAGACCGGAAAAATTCGCGAATTCGTTTCGCGATAGTCTAAAATACCATTAGTTATACCTCAGTGCTGCCTCTGCTATTGGCTCACAACTCACCTGGGTGACTCTGGGCCAATGAGAAACGCCAAACCAAAGCTTTATCGAATCACAGGCTGCTACGTTGGGACGTCTCACAAGACAGCAGCCAATGAGTGGGTGGCATTTGACCGAGTGTAGGTAGAACTATGGATTTCATCCTGCAGGTCATTAAATACGCGAATTTTTCCGGTCCCTATCGATAAGTGATAAACAATTTTGTGTTACAATTTGTTATTGCAGGAAGTATTTACTGACGTGAACAAATAACTTTATTCTTAACCTTATCCTCAATCTTTAATTTTGAAAATAAAAATAAAAATTAAGCCAATAATAGTTAAACGCATGCAACATCACAGAATTGTTAACCTAAAAGAATATTCATTCAAAAATTACCGTTATTTTAAGAACTGTGAACAGGCACTGGCTCACAGCAGTCCCGACACCGACTGGCGACTGAGAAACGCCGGCAAGGATCGCCTCGCCGGAGGATAGCATCACAGGAAACTAACCTCAGCGGGCGATAAGAACGGAATTTTTATGCTGTCCATGTCGATGTTACGGTAGCACTGAAAGAACCGGGAAGCTATTTTTAATTCCCGGTTCTTTTATAAGGACTGTGCTGATGAGTAGGGACTCCTGTATTTCGCGAATACATTTCGTGTCAAGGTATTTCACAAAATAGCTGTAGCTTTTCTCCTGTGGTTATTGGCTGAGGTGGGTGAGAGGTGTCGTCCCGCTCTTGACGGGGCCAATGAGAATGTGGTCACCGTACTGCTGCAACCTCACAATTTGTCACGACTCTTAGTAAAAGCTACAGTGTTTTGTGAAATACCTTGACATGAAATGAAATCGCGAAATGCATTTGTCCCTACTGATGAGTTCACAGGGAATACGTAGTAGTTAGCGATGATGGGAAGGTCGCCGACAAGTGGGGCGGGGTCCAGGGTCTCAGGGGCGTGTCCGACGACTGTCGCAGGATGGATGCGGAGTCCATGAAGCTGAGGGCTGGCTCCCTGAAGAGGATGGAGGGCGGCACTCTGCACCAGGTCGTGCGGGCCATCGCGCACCACCACTACCAGACCGACAACACCATGGGCAACGACATAGCTCTGCTCCAGGTGTGTGCGCCGCTGCGAGGATGGCCGGTTCCCTCGCCGACACCTCCGCCCACCTCGGTGGCGCAGTAGTTGGGTGGTTCCATCGCCGACACCCTCCTTCCACCTCGCTGGCGCAGCAGTTGGGTGGTTCCCTCACCTACAACCACCGCCCACCTCTATCGCGCAGTAGTTAGGTGGTTCCCTCCAGGAAACCTCCGTCCCCCTCGGTGGCACAGCAGTTGGGCGGTTCCCTCACCTACAACCACCGCCCACCTCTATCGCGCAGCAGTTGGGTAGTTCCCTCACCGAAACCTCCACCCACCTCGGTGGCACAGCAGTTGGCCGGTTCCCTCACCTACAACCACCGCCCACCTCTATCGCGCAGTAGTTGGGTAATTCCCTCACCGAAACCTCCGTCCCCCTCGGTGGCGCAGTAGTTAGGTGGTTCCCTCACCTACAACCACCGCCCACCTCTATCGCGCAGTAGTTGGGTGGTTTCCTCACCGAAACCTCCGCCCACCTCGGTGGCACAGCAGTTGGGCGGTTCTCTCACCTACAACCACCGCCCACCTCTATCGCGCACCAGTTGGGTGGTACCCTCACCGAAACCTCCGTCCCCCTCGGTGGCACAGCAGTTGGGCGGTTCCCTCACCTACTACAACCGCCCACAGTAGTATACGAATGTATTTTCTGGAACATGGCTTCTGGCTGTGGAGCGGGGAGCCGAGCCACATCTCTGACGCCACGTCCATCTCTGACGTCACGGCGGCCATCTTGGACCCAAAATTCCTCAAAATTCCTCAAAATTGACTCAAAATTCCTCAAAATTGACTCAAAATGACTCAAAATTTCCCGTTTTAAGAAAAAAAATTCCCGTTTTCGAGGGAAAAATTCCCGTTTCGATGGAAAATTAGGATTTCGAAAAACCACAAATGTCTTTTGCCTTAGAAAGAACTCAAATTCCTAAAACTGGCTTAAGCATCCTTAACTCAAGCCAGCGTTAAGCCATTTATAGGATTATGACGTCACCGTTGCAATTTTCGTTACGTCCGCCATTTTGAAAATCCACAATTTTTATGTTAGAAAATCGGGAAAAATTTTAAAAATCATTAAAAAAATTATTTAATCGAATTAAAAAAATATTAAAAACCACTGTTGCAGTTATCGTTACGGTTGCCATCTTGGATTATATAAATGTTACATATTTCGTTACACCCGCCATCTTGGTTGAGTACCATGTCATTCTTACACTTTACGTTACGACCACCATATTGGATACTATTAATGTTGCAATTATCGTTATGGTCGCCATCTTTAAATTTGGACGCCATCTTGGAAATCCGTAGTTTTTATGTTAGAAAATCGGGAAAAATTCCAAAATTCATCAAAAAATTAATGTATTTAAATTCTGTATGATTATATCGATGTACGTCCTTGGTTCGATTCCCGACGAGAGTAAACGGTCGATCCTTCCTCCATGAAAGCTACCTAGACTGATCTACCACCACCAGTACCAAGGTTTATATCATCAACTGGTATGACATCATGTCCACCATCTTGTCTTCATCCGCTGGAGTCCACCATCTTGTTTTCGTCTGCTAGAGTGTGCCGATACCATGTAGTATAATTATCTGGTCACCATACTTTTGTCCTCAACTGTTGACATTGATCATTGACCTTGGCCTTTGACCTTGACCTTGAAATTTGACCTTGACCTTGAAATTTGACCTTGACCTTGAAATTTGACCTTGACCTTGAAATTTGACCTTGACCTTGAAATTTGACCTTGACCTTGAAATTTGACCTTGACCTTGAAATTTGACTTTGTCCTTGTCGACCATCATGGATCCGACATTTTATGTTCAGTACATGCTACCAGGAGCTACCACCTGCCAGAGTACTCCATCTTGTGTGTGTACTTGTATTATAGAGTACATTTCCATCTGGTTAATTTTATTCTAACCCGCTACAGTGCAGTAATCATTTATTACCGAGGTGCCCCCGCCATCTTGAAATTCGACCGCCATCTTGAAATCATGTAATAATGTAGCTAGAAAAGCGGGAAAAAATCCAAAATTCATTAAATAAATCACTCATTAACTTACATATTGATTCGATCCGCTCCCGTCCTTGGTTCGATACCCGATCGATGCAATAATGTTTAATTTTATGAAAAAATAATAATTTCAATATACCATGTTCATCATTCTTAAAGAGACTTTAAAACCTCTACTAACATCATCCTATCAGACATCAAGACCACCATATTGGAAATTCATAATTGAAATGTTAGAGATTCGTGAAAAAGTTCAAAATTCATTAAATAAATTTGTAATCTATATACTGATTGATTAAATCGACTAAGGTCCTTGGTTCGATCCCTGGCCGATACAAATCAACTTTAATTTTAAAAAAGTACCAGAAAAGTGTAAGGTTCGAGAAATAAAACACCTCAAAGTCTTTTACAAACATAATATTTATTACACAATTTCTATCCTACTACAGAATCACTTGCGAAAGCCAGCAATCTTATAAACATTTAGCCCTGCATAGACGTGCATCGACTACTTCTTAGCTCCAAATGGCTACAAATGCTTCAAAAGGCTCCAAATGCTCCAACAGCTCCAAAAAAAGGCTCCAAATGCTCCAATAACCACCAAATGCTTAACACAGCTCCAAATGGCTCCAAATGCTCCAAACGGCCTCCAAATGCTTGACAGCCTCCAAATGCTTGACTGCTCCAAATGCTCCAAATGCTCCAAATGCTCCAAACAGCTCCAAATGCTCCAAACGGCTCCAAAAGCTCCAAATGTCTCCAAATGCTCCAAACGGCTCCAAATGCTCCAAATGTCTCCAAAAGGCTCCAAATGCTCCAAACGGCTCCAAATTGCTCCAAATGCTCCAAACGGCTCCAAATGCTCCAAACGGCTCCAAATGCTCCAAACGGCTCCAAATGTCTCCAAAAGGCTCCAAATGCTCCAAACGGCTCCAAATGCTCCAAATGATCCAAATGTCTCCAAAAGGCTCCAAATGCTTCAAAAGGCTCCAATTGCTCCAAACGGCCTCCAAATGCTCCAAATGGCTCCAAATGCTCCAAATGGCTCCAATTGTTCCAAGAGCTCCATCTTCAATTGATTCCAACTGATTCCAATTACTTTTCTTATCGAACTTGGCATGGTTACTAACATGTCTTTATTAGTATACATTTTGACTGGCAGTGGTAACGTATTTTGCACCTTTAAGTTATAAGTTTTATTTAGAAATCAGATTTCGATAAATGGTAGATACCATTTGGAAAGAAAATATATTAATTTATCTTCAAGTTTATACACATTTAATTTAAGCCATTATTGTATGTAGCCAGCTTCCCTCAGTTCTTTGAGTATGAAGGATATTTCTTTAATGTTCGAATAGTTTCCTGCACAAAGCGATCCATGTAGTAGTCGTAGCCTGTCAACCAATATGTTAGGATCTTCCCATGAGGTATAATCAAACTCTTCTGCTGCGTTCATCATCCTTGCATGTTTATAATAAATATTATTATCTCTGGTGTCTATCGTTTTAACACCAACCTCAAGGTCACTTTCGTCATCGTGACAGTGATTATCACAAGCTTGATCAGGATAATTTATTTTATTACGACGTTTCCATCGTTTTGGTCTCAAACCACCATCACAGTCTTCGCTCTTGCATGCTTTTGGTGCTTCAGCACAGTACTCAATCATGTCAGCCTTAGATGTGTCAGCACAGTCTTCGTTCACGCCAGCTTCTGATGTGTCACCACAGTCTTCAATCATGTCAGCACCACAAACTTGATCAGGATAATTTATTTTATTACGTCGTTTCCATCGTTTTGGTCTCAGACCGCCATCTCAGTCTTCGATCTTACCTGCTTTAGGTGCTTCAGTACAGTACTCAATCATGTCAGCCTCAGATGTGTCACCACAATCTTCAATCATGCACGCTTCAGATGATTCATCATAGTCTTCGACCTTGTAAGCTTCAGATGGTTCTCCATCTTTCTCATTTTCATGGAGACGACTAGATATTGGAGTAAATATATTTTCATTTCTAATGTGGTTACAACTTCCTTCGTTTGTTTTAGATTTTAAATTATTATCTTGATCTAGATCAGTAATTTTAGCATTAGCTTTTTCGCCTTCGTTCCTCTTCCGCGATGTTGTAGCCCAGTCTTCGTTATCTTTATTCATCTTAATTGTACAGGTCTTGTAATGTCTATCCAAGTAATATCTTCTACCAAAGGATTTCTGACACTGACTGCAATGAAATGGTTTTTGACAAGGACCCAAATTACACTCGCTTCTCTCATGTCGTTTAGCATTCTTTCTCAAGGTAAACACCTTGCTACAGTATCTACAGTGATGACGTTTCGATACAGCGTCAGATCCTAAATCGGAATTCATATTAGTTACCGAGACTAATGCCAGATGCAAACTAAGAGTTTTAAATTAGATATATTACTTAAATAGAATTTTTTAATTATTTCATCAGCGAGAATTAATTTATCTCATTCAAAGGTACTTTTTGCAAGTAGTTCTGCTTTTCAACAACAGATGTCGCCACATGTTACTTGCAGGTAAATAATATTTAGTTCTTTTATGCGGGATGCGGGATGCTCACTAACGATCGAAATAGAACGATGGCTTCGCTAGACTCCAAGGAGAAGGAAGTTCGTCCATCCTGTTAGTGCTTCTTAGATTTCTCAGAAATTATTTGACTGAGTAATGATAATTTTTTTTTTTTAATTTCCGCCTGATAAAAATATTACAAGTAATGATTGAGTAGCAGAAGTTCACTAATTATATGCAACCTTGAATAAAAAATGACATGCTTCATTAAGTAAAAAAATCCTTCACGCAGAGATAAATTCCTCATCAGTAACCAGAAGCACTCGGAGAAAACCATCAGATGTATAGTCAGGAATAATCAGAAGCACCCAGTGAAAACCATCAAAATATTGTCAAGAATAATCAGGAGCACACGGAGAAATCCATCAAAATATTGTCAAGAATAATCAGGAGCACACGGAGAAATCCACCATAATACTGTCAAGAATAAACGGGAGCACACGGAGAAAACCGCCATAATATTGACAAGAATAATCGGAAGCACACGGAGAAAACCGCCACAAGTTTTCTTTGATATCATAAAATTTCAGGAAAAAATAATAAAAAATAAAAATAAATTAATAAAAAATTTAAAAAAATAAAATAAAAAATACATAAACAGATTCTGCTAGCTTGTGAACTTCTCATTGTTGAGCAAAGATATAGTTCTAGTACAAGCCAGAATTTTATGTATTTTTTATTTTATTTTTTTAAATTTTTTATTAATTTATTTTTATTTTTTATTATTTTTTCCTGAAATTTTATGATATCAAAGAAAACTTGTGGCGGTTTTCTCCGTGTCTTCCGATTATTCTTGTCAATATTATGGCGGTTTTCTCCGTGTGCTCCCGTTTATTCTTGACAGTATTATGGTGGATTTCTCCGTGTGCTCCTGATTATTCTTGTCAATATTTTGATGGATTTCTCCGTGTGCTCCTGATTATTCTTGACAATATTTTGATGGTTTTCACTGGGTGCTTCTGATTATTCCTGACTATACATCTGATGGTTTTCTCCGAGTGCTTCTGGTTACTGATGAGGAATTTATCTCTGCATGAAGGATTTTTTTACTTAATGAAGCATGTCATTTTTTATTCAAGGTTGCATATAATTAGTGAACTTCTGCTACTCAATCATTACTTGTAATATTTTTATCAGGCGGAAATTAAAAAAAAAAAATTATCATTACTCAGTCTAATAATTTCTGAGAAATCTAAGAAGCACTAACAGGATGGACGAACTTCCTTCTCCTTGGAGTCTAGCGAAGCCATCGTTCTATTTCGATCGTTAGTGAGCATCCCGCATCCCGCATAAAAGAACTAAATATTATTTACCTGCAAGTAACATGTGGCGACATCTGTTGTTGAAAAGCAGAACTACTTGCAAAAAGTACCTTTGAATGAGATAAATTAATTCTCGCTGATGAAATAATTAAAAAATTCTATTTAAGTAATATATCTAATTTAAAACTCTTAGTTTGCATCTGGCATTAGTCTCGGTAACTAATATGAATTCCGATTTAGGATCTGACGCTGTATCGAAACGTCATCACTGTAGATACTGTAGCAAGGTGTTTACCTTGAGAAAGAATGCTAAACGACATGAGAGAAGCGAGTGTAATTTGGGTCCTTGTCAAAAACCATTTCATTGCAGTCAGTGTCAGAAATCCTTTGGTAGAAGATATTACTTGGATAGACATTACAAGACCTGTACAATTAAGATGAATAAAGATAACGAAGACTGGGCTACAACATCGCGGAAGAGGAACGAAGGCGAAAAAGCTAATGCTAAAATTACTGATCTAGATCAAGATAATAATTTAAAATCTAAAACAAACGAAGGAAGTTGTAACCACATTAGAAATGAAAATATATTTACTCCAATATCTAGTCGTCTCCATGAAAATGAGAAAGATGGAGAACCATCTGAAGCTTACAAGGTCGAAGACTATGATGAATCATCTGAAGCGTCCATGATTGAAGATTGTGGTGACACATCTGAGGCTGACATGATTGAGTACTGTACTGAAGCACCTAAAGCAGGTAAGATCGAAGACTGAGATGGCGGTCTGAGACCAAAACGATGGAAACGACGTAATAAAATAAATTATCCTGATCAAGTTTGTGGTGCTGACATGATTGAAGACTGTGGTGACACATCAGAAGCTGGCGTGAACGAAGACTGTGCTGACACATCTAAGGCTGACATGATTGAGTACTGTACTGAAGCACCTAAAGCAGGCAAGATCGAAGACTGTGATGGCGGTCTGAGACCAAAACGATGGAAACGACGTAATAAAATAAATTATCCTGATCAAGTTTGTGGTGCTGACATGATTGAAGACTGTGGTGACACATCAGAAGCTGGCGTGAACAAAGACTGTGCTGACACATCTAAGGCTGACATGATTGAGTACTGTGCTGAAGCACCAAAAGCATGCAAGAGCGAAGACTGTGATGGTGGTTTGAGACCAAAACGATGGAAACGTCGTAATAAAATAAATTATCCTGATCAAGCTTGTGATAATCACTGTCACGATGACGAAAGTGACCTTGAGGTTGGTGTTAAAACGATAGACACCAGAGATAATAATATTTATTATAAACATGCAAGGATGATGAACGCAGCAGAAGAGTTTGATTATACCTCATGGGAAGATCCTAACATATTGGTTGACAGGCTACGACTACTACATGGATCGCTTTGTGCAGGAAACTATTCGAACATTAAAGAAATATCCTTCATACTCAAAGAACTGAGGGAAGCTGGCTACATACAATAATGGCTTAAATTAAATGTGTATAAACTTGAAGATAAATTAATATATTTTCTTTCCAAATGGTATCTACCATTTATCGAAATCTGATTTCTAAATAAAACTTATAACTTAAAGGTGCAAAATACGTTACCACTGCCAGTCAAAATGTATACTAATAAAGACATGTTAGTAACCATGCCAAGTTCGATAAGAAAAGTAATTGGAATCAGTTGGAATCAATTGAAGATGGAGCTCTTGGAACAATTGGAGCCTTTTGAAGCATTTGGAGCCTTTTGGAGACATTTGGAGCATTTGGAGCATTTGGAGCCGTTTGGAGCATTTGGAGCCTTTTGGAGACATTTGGAGCCGTTTGGAGCATTTGGAGCCGTTTGGAGCATTTGGAGCAATTTGGAGCATTTGGAGCCGTTTGGAGCATTTGGAGCAATTTGGAGCCGTTTGGAGCATTTGGAGCCTTTTGGAGACAATTGGAGCATTTGGAGCCGTTTGGAGCATTTGGAGACATTTGGAGCTTTTGGAGCCGTTTGGAGCATTTGGAGCTGTTTGGAGCATTTGGAGCATTTGGAGCATTTGGAGCAGTCAAGCATTTGGAGGCTGTCAAGCATTTGGAGGCCGTTTGGAGCATTTGGAGCCATTTGGAGCTGTGTTAAGCATTTGGTGGTTATTGGAGCATTTGGAGCCTTTTTTTGGAGCTGTTGGAGCATTTGGAGCCTTTTGAAGCATTTGTAGCCATTTGGAGCTAAGAAGTAGTCGATGCACGTCTATGCAGGGCTAAATGTTTATAAGATTGCTGGCTTTCGCAAGTGATTCTGTAGTAGGATAGAAATTGTGTAATAAATATTATGTTTGTAAAAGACTTTGAGGTGTTTTATTTCTCGAACCTTACACTTTTCTGGTACTTTTTTAAAATTAAAGTTGATTTGTATCGGCCAGGGATCGAACCAAGGACCTTAGACGATTTAATCAATCAGTATATAGATTACAAATTTATTTAATGAATTTTGAACTTTTTCACGAATCTCTAACATTACAATTATGAATTTCCAATATGGTGGTCTTGATGTCTGATAGGATGATGTTAGTAGAGGTTTTAAAGTCTCTTTAAGAATGATGAACATGTTATATTGAAATTATTATTTTTTCATAAAATTAAACATTATTGCATCGATCGGGTATCGAACCAAGGACGGGAGTGGATCGAATCAATATGTAAGTTAATGAGTGATTTATTTAATGAATTTTGGATTTTTTCCCGCTTTTCTAGCTACATTATTACATGATTTCAAGATGGCGGTCGAATTTCAAGATGGCGGGGGCACCTCGGTAATAAATGATTACTGCACTGTAGCGGGTTAGAATAAAATTAACCAGATGGAAATGTACTCCATAATACAAGTACACACACAAGATGAAGTACTCTGGCAGGTGGTAGCTCCTGGTAGCATGTACTGAACATAAAATGTCGGATCCATGATGGTCGACAAGGACAAAGTCAAATTTCAAGGACAAAGTCAAATTTCAAGGTCAAGGTCAAATTTCAAGGTCAAGGTCAAATTTCAAGGTCAAGGTCAAATTTCAAGGTCAAGGTCAAATTTCAAGGTCAAGGTCAAATTTCAAGGTCAAGGTCAAAGGCCAAGGTCAATGATCAATGTCAACAGTTGAGGACAAAAGTATGGTGACCAGATAATTATACTACATGGTATCGGCACACTCTAGCAGACGAAAACAAGATGGTGGACTCCAGCGGATGAAGACAAGATGGTGGACATGATGTCATACCAGTTGATGATATAAACCTTGGTACTGGTGGTGGTAGATCAGTCTAGGTAGCTTTCATGGAGGAAGGATCGACCGTTTACTCTCGTCGGGAATCGAACCAAGGACGTACATCGATATAATCATACAGAATTTAAATACATTAATTTTTTGATGAATTTTGGAATTTTTCCCGATTTTCTAACATAAAAACTACGGATTTCCAAGATGGCGTCCAAATTTAAAGATGGCGACCATAACGATAATTGCAACATTAATAGGATCCAATATGGTGGTCGTAACGTAAAGTGTAAGAATGACATGGTACTCAACCAAGATGGCGGGTGTAACGAAATATGTAACATTTATATAATCCAAGATGGCAACCGTAACGATAACTGCAACAGTGGTTTTTAATATTTTTTTAATTCGATTAAATAATTTTTTTAATGATTTTTAAAATTTTTCCCGATTTTCTAACATAAAAATTGTGGATTTTCAAAATGGCGGACGTAACGAAAATTGCAACGGTGACGTCATAATCCTATAAATGGCTTAACGCTGGCTTGAGTTAAGGATGCTTAAGCCAGTTTTAGGAATTTGAGTTCTTTCTAAGGCAAAAGACATTTGTGGTTTTTCGAAATCCTAATTTTCCATCGAAACGGGAATTTTTCCCTCGAAAACGGGAATTTTTTTTCTTAAAACGGGAAATTTTGAGTCATTTTGAGTCAATTTTGAGGAATTTTGAGTCAATTTTGAGGAATTTAGAGGAATTTTGGGTCCAAGATGGCCGCCGTGACGTCAGAGATGGACGTGGCGTCAGAGATGTGGCTCGGCTCCCCGCTCCACAGCCAGAAGCCATGTTCCAGAAAATACATTCGTATACTACTGCCCACCTCTATCGCGAAGCAGTTGGGTGGTTCCCTCGCCGACACCCTCCGCTCACCTCTATCGCGCAGCAGATGGCCCGTTCCCTCACCTACAACCACCGCCCACCTCTATCGCGCAGCAGTTGGGTGGTTCCCTCACCGACACCCTCCGCTCACCTCTATCGCGCAGCAGATGGCCCCTTCCTTCACCTACAACCACCGCCCACCTCTATCGCGCAGCAGTTGGGTGGTTCCCTCGCCGACACCCTCCGCTCACCTCTATCGCGCAGCAGATGGCCCGTTCCCTCACCTACAACCACCGCCCACCTCTATCGCGCAGCAGTTGGGTGGTTCCCTCGCCGACACCCTCCGCTCACCTCTATCGCGCAGCAGTTGGCCGGTTCCCTCACCTACAACCACCGCCCACCTCTATCGCGCAGCAGTTGGGTGGTTCCCTCGCCGACACCCTCCGCTCACCTCTCTCGCGCAGCAGTTGGCCGGTTCCCTCACCTACAACCACCGCCCACCTCTATCGCGCAGTAGTTGGGTGGTTCCCTCGCCGACACCCTCCGCTCACCTCTATCGCGCAGCAGTTGGCCGGTTCCCTCGCCTAAAACCATTGCCCACCTGTATCGCGCAGTAGTTGGGTGGTTCCCTCACCGATACCTCCGCCCACCTCGGTGGCACAGCAGTTGGGCGGTTCCCTCACCTTCAACCACCGCCCACCTCTATCGCGCAGTAGTTGGGTGGTTCCCTCACCGAAACCTCCGTCCCCCTCGGTGGCACAGCAGTTGAGAGGTTCCCTTACCTACAACCACCGCCCACCTCTATCGCACAGCAGTTGTGTGGTTCCCTCGCCGACACCCTCCGCTCACCTCTATCGCGCAGCAGTTGGCCGGTTCCCTCGCCTACAACCACCGCCCACCTGTATCGCGCAGTAGTTGGGTGGTTCCCTCACCGATACCTCCGCCCACCTCGGTGGCACAGCAGTTGGGCGGTTCCCTCACCTTCAACCACCGCCCACCTCTATCGCGCAGCAGTTGTGTGGTTCCCTCGCCGACACCCTCCGCTCACCTCTATCGCGCAGCATTTGGCCGGTTCCCTCGCCTACAACCACCGCCCACCTCTATCGCGCAGCAGTTGGGTGGTTCCCTCACCGAAACCCAGTCCCCCTCGGTGGCACAGCAGTTGAGCGGATCCCTCACCTACAACCACCGCCCACCTCTATCGCGCAGTAGTTAGGTGGTTCCCTCACCAAAACCTCCGCCCTCCTCGGTGGCACAGCAGTTGGGCGGTTCCCTCACCTACAACCACAACCCACCTCTATCGCGCAGCAGTTGGGTGGTTCCCTCACCGAAACCTCCGTCCCCCTCAGTGGCACAGCAGTTGGCCGGTTCCCTCACCTACAACCACCTACCACCTCTATCAAGCAGTAGTTAGGTGGTTCCCTCACCGAAACCTACGCCCACCTCGGTGGCACAGCAGTTGGCCGGATCTCTCACCTACAACCACCGCCCACCTCTTTCGCGCAGCAGTTGGGTGGTTCCCTCACCGAAACCTCCGTCCCCCTCGGTGGCACAGCAGTTGGGCAGTTCCCTCACCTACAACCACCGCCCACCTCTATCGCGCAGTAGTTGGGTTGTTCTCTCACCGAAACCTCCGCCCACCTCGGTGGCACAGCAGTTGGCCGGTTCCCTCACCTACAACCACCTACCACCTCTATCGCGCAGTAGTTGGGTGGTTCCCTCACCGAAACCTCCGCCCACTACAGTGGCCCAGCATTTGGGCGGTTCCCTCACCTACAACCACCGCCCACCTTTTACGCGCACCAGTTGGGTGGTTCCCTCACCGAAAACTCCGTCCCCCTCGGTGGCAAGCAGTTGGGCGGTTCCCTCATCTACAACTACCGCCCACCTCTATCGCGCTGTAGTTGGGTGGTTCCCTCACCGAAACCTCCGCCCACAACAGTGACACAGCAGTTAGCCGGTTCCCTCACCTACAACCACCGCCCACCTCTATCGCGCAGCAGTTGGGTGGTTCCCTCAATGAAACCTCCGCCCACCTCGGTGGCACAGCAGTTGGGCGGTTCCCTCACCTACAACCACCGCCTACCTCTATCGCGCAGTAGTTGGGTGGTTCCCTAACCGAAACCTCCGCTCACCTCGGTGGCGCAGCAGTTGGCCGGTTCCCTCACCTAAAACCACCGCCCACCTCTATCGCGCAGCAGTTGGCCGGTTCCCTCACCAACAACCACCGCCCACCTCTATCGCGCAGCAGTTAGGTGGTTCCCTCACCGAAACCTCCGCCCACCTCGGTGGCACAGCAGTTGGGCGGTTCTCTCACCTACAACCACCGCCCCCCTTTATCGCGCAGCAGTTGGGTGGTTCCCTCACCGAAACCTCCGCCCACCTCGGTGGCACAGCAGTTGGGCGGTTTCTCACCTACAACAACCGCCCACCTCTATCGCGCAGCAGTTGGCCGGTTCCCTCAACAACAACCACCGCCCACCTCTATCGCGCAGCAGTTGGGTGGTTCCCTCACCGAAACCTCCGCCCACCTCGGTGGCACAGCAGTTAGACGGTTTTTCTCACCTACAACCACCGCCCACCTCTATCGCGCAGCAGTTGGGTGGTTCCCTCACCGAAACCTCCGCCCACCTCGGTGGCACAGCAGTTGGCCGGTTCCCTCACCAACAACCACCGCCCACCTCTATCGCGCAGCAGTTGGATGGTTCCCTCACCGAAACCTCCGCCCACGTCGGTGGCACAGCAGTTGGGCGGTTCTCTCACCTACAACCACCTACCACCTCTATCGCGCAGTAGTTGGGTGGTTCCCTCACCGACACCCTCCACTCAGCGCTATCGCGCAGCAGTTGGCCGGTTACCTTACCTACAACCACCGCCCACCTCTATCGCGCAGCAGTTGGGTGGTTACCTCACCGAAACCTCCGCCACCTCGGTGGCACAGCAGCTAGGCGGTTCCCTCACCTACAACCACCTTCCACCTCTATCGCGCAGCAGTTGGGTGGTTCCCTCACCGAAACCTCCGCCCACCTCGGTGACACAGCAGTTGGCCGGTTCCCTCACCTACAACCACCGCCCACCTCTATCGCGCAGCAGTTGGGTGGTTCCCTCACCGAAACCTCCGCCCACCTCGGTGGCACAGCGGTTGGCCGGTTCCCTCACCTACAACCACCGCCCACCTCTATCGCGCAGCAGTTGGGTGGTTCCCTCATCGAAACCTCCGCCCACCTCGGTGGCACAGCAGCTATGCGGTTCCCTCACCTACAACCACCTTCCACCTCTATCGCGCAGCAGTTGGGTGGTTCCCTCACCGAAACCTCCGCCCACCTCGGTGACACAGCAGTTGGCCGGTTCCCTCACCTACAACCACCGCCCACCTCTATCGCGCAGCAGTTGGGTGGTTCCCTCACCGAAACCTCCGCCTACCTCGGTGGCACAGCAGTTGGGCGGTTCTCTCACCTACAACCACCGCCCACCTCTATCGCGCAGTAGTTGGGTGGTTCCCTCACCGAAACCTCCGCTCACCTCGGTGGCGCAGCAGTTGGCCGGTTCCCTCACCTACAACCACCGCCCACCTCTATCGCGCAGCAGTTGGCCGGTTCCCTCACCAACAACCACCGCCCACCTCTATCGCGCAATAGTTGGGTGGTTCCCTCACCGAAACCTCCGCTTACCTCGGTGGCGCAGCAGTTGGCCGGTTCCCTCACCTACAACCACCGCCCACCTCTATCGCGCAGCAGTTGGGTGGTTCCCTCACCGAAACCTCCGTCCCCCTCGGTGGCACAGCAGTTGGCCGGTTCCCTCACCTACAACCACCGGCCACCTCTATCGCGCAGCAGTTGGGTGGTTCCCTCACCGAAACCTCCGTCCCCCTCGGTGGCACAGCAGTTGGCCGGTTCCCTCACCTACAATTACCGCCCACCTCTATCGCGCAGTAGTTGGGTGGTTCCCTCACCGAAACCTCCGCTCACCTCGGTGGCGCAGCAGTTGGCCAGTTCCCTCACCTAAAACCACCGCCCACCTCTATCGCGCAGCAGTTGGCCGGTTCCCTCACCAACAACCACCGCCCACCTCTATCGCGCAGCAGTTAGGTGGTTCCCTCACCGAAACCTCCGCCCACCTCGGTGGCACAGCAGTTGGGCGGTTCTCTCACCTACAACCACCGCCCCCCTTTATCGCGCAGCATTTGGGTGGTTCCCTCACCGAAACCTCCGCCCACCTCGGTGGCACAGCAGTTGGGCGGTTTCTCACCTACAACCACCGCCCACCTCTATCGCGCAGCAGTTGGCCGGTTCCCTCAACAACAACCACCGCCCACCTCTATCGCGCAGCAGTTGGATGGTTCCCTCACCGAAACCTCCGCCCACGTCGGTGGCACAGCAGTTGGGCGGTTCTCTCACCTACAACCACCTACCACCTCTATCGCGCAGTAGTTGGGTGGTTCCCTCACCGACACCCTCCACTCAGCTCTATCTCGCAGCAGTTGGCCGGTTACCTTACCTACAACCACCGCTCACCTCTATCGCGCAGCAGTTGGGTGGTTCCCTCACCGAAACCTCCGTCCCCCTCGGTGGCACAGCGGTTGGCCGGTTCCCTCACCTACAACCACCGCCCACCTCTATCGCGCAGCAGTTGGGTGGTTCCCTCACCGAAACCTCCGTCCCCCTCGGTGGCACAGCGGTTGGCCGGTTCCCTCACCTACAACCACCGCCCACCTCTATCGCGCAGCAGTTGGGTGGTTCCCTCACCGAAACCTCCGCCTACCTCGGTGGCACAGCAGCTAGGCGGTTCCCTCACCTACAACCACCTTCCACCTCTATCGCGCAGCAGTTGGGTGGTTCCCTCACCGAAACCTCCGCCCACCTCGGTGACACAGCAGTTGGCCGGTTCCCTCACCTACAACCACCGCCCACCTCTATCGCGCAGCAGTTGGGTGGTTCCCTTACCGAAACCTCCGCCCACCTCGGTGGCACAGCAGTTGGGCGGTTCCCTCACCTACAACCACCGCCCACCTCTATCGCGCAGTAGTTGGGTGGTTCCCGCACCGAAACCTCCGCTCACCTCGGTGGCGCAGCAGTTGGCCGGTTCCCTCACCTACAACCACCGCCCACCTCTATCGCGCAGCAGTTGGCCGGTTCCCTCACCAACAACCACCGCCCACCTCTATCGCGCAGTAGTTGGGTGGTTCCCTCACCGAAACCTCCGCTTACCTCGGTGGCGCAGCAGTTGGCCGGTTCCCTCTCCTACAACCACCGCCCACCTCTATCGCGCAGCAGTTGGGTGGTTCCCTCAGCGAAACCTCCGTCCCCCTCGGTGGCACAGCAGTTGGCCGGTTCCCTCACCTACAACCACCGGCCACCTCTATCGCGCAGCAGTTGGGTGGTTCCCTCACCGAAACCTCCGTCCCCCTCGGTGGCACAGCAGTTGGCCGGTTCCCTCACCTACAACCACCGCCCACCTCTATCGCGCAGCAGTTGGGTGGTTCCCTCACCGAAACCACCGCCCACCTCGGTGGCACAGCAGTTAGGCGGTTCCCTCACCTACAATTACCTACCACCTCTATCGCGCAGTAGTTGGGTGGTTCCCTCACCGACACCCTCCGCTCACATCTATCGCGCAGCAGTTGGCCGGTTACCTTACCTACAACCACCTACCACCTCTATCGCGCAGTAGTTGGTTGGTTCCCTCACCGAAACCTCCGCCCACCTCGGTGGCACAGCAGTTGGGCGGTTCCCTCACCTACAACCACCGCCCACCTCTATCGCGCAGTAGTTGGGTGGTTCCCTCACCGAAACCTCCGCTTACTTCGGTGGCGCAGCAGTTGGCCGGTTCCCTCACCTAAAACCACCGCCCACCTCTATCGCGCAGCAGTTGGCCGGTTCCCTCACCAACAACCACCGCCCACCTCTATCGCGCAGCAGTTAGGTGGTTCCCTCACCGAAACCTCCGCCCACCTCGGTGGCACAGCAGTTGGGCGGTTCTCTCACCTACAACCACCGCCCCCCTTTATCGCGCAGCAGTTGGGTGGTTCCCTCACCGAAACCTCCGCCCACCTCGGTGGCACAGCAGTTGGGCGGTTTCTCACCTACAACCACCGCCCACCTCTATCGCGCAGCAGTTGGCCGGTTCCCTCAACAACAACCACCGCCCACCTCTATCGCGCAGCAGTTGGGTGGTTCCCTCACCGAAACCTCCGCCCACCTCGGTGGCACAGCAGTTAGACGGTTTTTCTCACCTACAACCACCGCCCACCTCTATCGCGCAGCAGTTGGGTGGTTCCCTCACCGAAACCTCCGCCCACCTCGGTGGCACAGAAGTTAGGCGGTTCTCTCACCTACAACCACCGCCCACCTCTATCGCGCAGCAGTTGGCCGGTTCCCTCACCAACAACCACCGCCCACCTCTATCGCGCAGCAGTTGGATGGTTCCCTCACCGAAACCTCCGCCCACCTCGGTGGCACAGCAGTTGGGCGGTTCTCTCACCTACAACCACCTACCACCTCTATCGCGCAGTAATTGGGTGGTTCCCTCACCGACACCCTCCACTCAGCGCTATCGCGCAGCAGTTGGCCGGTTACCTTACCTACAACCACCGCCCACCTCTATCGCGCAGCAGTTGGGTGGTTCCCTCACCGAAACCTCCGTCCCCCTCGGTGGCACAGCGGTTGGCCGGTTCCCTCACCTACAACCACCGCCCACCTCTATCGCGCAGCAGTTGGGTGGTTCCCTCACCGAAACCTCCGTCCCCCTCGGTGGCACAGCGGTTGGCCGGTTCCCTCACCTACAACCACCGCCCACCTCTATCGCGCAGCAGTTGGGTGGTTCCCTCACCGAAACCTCCGCCCACCTTGGTGGCACAGCAGCTAGGCGGTTCCCTCACCTACAACCACCTTCCACCTCTATCGCGCAGCAGTTGGGTGGTTCCCTCACCGAAACCTCCGCCCACCTCGGTGACACAGCAGTTGGCCGGTTCCCTCACCTACAACCACCGCCCACCTCTATCGCGCAGCAGTTGGGTGGTTCCCTCACCGAAACCTCCGCCCACCTCGGTGGCACAGCAGTTGGGCGGTTCCCTCACCTACAACCACCGCCCACCTCTATCACGCAGTAGTTGGGTGGTTCCCTCACCGAAACCTCCGCTCACCTCGGTGGCGCAGCAGTTGGCCGGTTCCCTCACCTACAACCACCGCCCACCTCTATCGCGCAGCAGTTGGCCGGTTCCCTCACCAACAACCACCGCCCACCTCTATCGCGCAATAGTTGGGTGGTTCCCTCACCGAAACCTCCGCTTACCTCGGTGGCGCAGCAGTTGGCCGGTTCCCTCACCTACAACCACCGCCCACCTCTATCGCGCAGCAGTTGGGTGGTTCCCTCACCGAAACCTCCGTCCCCCTCGGTGGCACAGCAGTTGGCCGGTTCCCTCACCTACAACCACCGGCCACCTCTATCGCGCAGCAGTTGGGTGGTTCCCTCACCGAAACATCCGTCCCCCTCGGTGGCACAGCAGTTGGCCGGTTCCCTCACCTACAACCACCGCCCACCTCTATCGCGCAGCAGTTAGGTGGTTCCCTCACCGAAACCTCCGCCCACCTCGGTGGCACAGCAGTTGGGCGGTTCTCTCATCTAAAACCACCGCCCCCCTTTATCGCGCAGCAGTTGGGTGGTTCCCTCACCGAAACCTCCGCCCACCTCGGTGGCACAGCAGTTGGGCGGTTTCTCACCTACAACCACCGCCCACCTCTATCGCGCAGCAGTTGGCCGGTTCCCTCAACAACAACCACCGCCCACCTCTATCGCGCAGCAGTTGGGTGGTTCCCTCACCGAAACCTCCGCCCACCTCGGTGGCACAGCAGTTAGACGGTTTTTCTCACCTACAACCACCGCCCACCTCTATCGCGCAGCTGTTGGGTGGTTCCCTCACCGAAACCTCCACCCACGTCGGTGGCACAGCAGTTGGGCGGTTCTCTCACCTACAACCACCTCCCACCTCTATCGCGCAGCAGTTGGCCGGTTCCCTCACCAACAACCACCGCCCACCTCTATCGCGCAGCAGTTGGATGGTTCCCTCACCGAAACCTCCGCCCACGTCGGTGGCACAGCAGTTGGGCGGTTCTCTCACCTACAACCACCTACCACCTCTATCGCGCAGTAGTTGGGTGGTTCCCTCACCGACACCCTCCACTCAGCTCTATCGCGCAGCAGTTGGCCGGTTACCTTACCTACAACCACCGCCCACCTCTATCGCGCAGCAGTTAGGTGGTTCCCTCACCGAAACCTCCGCCCACCTCGGTGACACAGCAGTTGGCCGGTTCCCTCACCTACAACCACCGCCCACCTCTATAGCGCAGCAGTTGGGTGGTTCCCTCACCGAAACCTCCGCCCACCTCGGTGGCACAGCAGTTGGGCGGTTCCCTCACCTACAACCACCGCCCACCTCTATCGCGCAGTAGTTGGGTGGTTCCCTCACCGAAACCTCCGCTCACCTCGGTGGCGCAGCAGTTGGCCGGTTCCCTCACCTACAACCACCGCCCACCTCTATCGCGCAGCAGTTGGCCGGTTCCCTCACCAACAACCACCGCCCACCTCTAACGCGCAGTAGTTGGGTGGTTCCCTCACCGAAACCTCCGCTTACCTCGGTGGCGCAGCAGTTGGCCGGTTCCCTCACCTACAACCACCGCCCACCTCTATCGCGCAGCAGTTGGGTGGTTCCCTCACCGAAACCTCCGTCCCCCTCGGTGGCACAGCAGTTGGCCGGTTCCCTCACCTACAACCACCGGCCACCTCTATCGCGCAGCAGTTGGGTGGTTCCCTCACCGAAACCTCCGTCCCCCTCGGTGGCACAGCAGTTGGCCGGTTCCCTCACCTACAACCACCGCCCACCTCTATCGCGCAGCAGTTGGGTGGTTCCCTCACCGAAACCACCGCCCACCTCGGTGGCACAGCAGTTAGGCGGTTCCCTCACCTACAATTACCTACCACCTCTATCGCGCAGTAGTTGGGTGGTTCCTTCACCGACACCCTCCGCTCACATCTATCGCGCAGCAGTTGGCCGGTTACCTTACCTACAACCACCTACCACCTCTATCGCGCAGTAGTTGGGTGGTTCCCTCACCGAAACCTCCGCCCACCTCGGTGGCACAGCAGTTGTGCGGTTCCCTCACCTACAACCACCGCCCACCTCTATCGCGCAGTAGTTGGGTGGTTCCCTCACCGAAACGTCCGTTCACCTCGGTGGCACAGCAGTTGGCCGGTTCCCTCACCTACAACCACCTACCACCTCTATCGCACAGTAGTTGGGTGGTTCCCTCACCGAAACCTCCGCCCACCTCGCTGGCACTGCAGTTGGGCGGTTCTTTCACCTACAACCACCGCCCACCTCTATCGCGCAGTAGTTGGATGGTTCCCTCATCGACACCCTCCGCTCACCTCTATCGCGCAGCAGTTGGCCGGTTCCCTCACCTACAACCACCGCCCACCTCTATCGCGCAGTAGATAGGTGGTTCGCTCACCGAAACCTCCGCCCACCTCGTTGGCACAGCAGTTGGGCGGTTCCCTCACCTACAACCACCGCCCACCTCTATCGCGCAGCAGTTGTGTGGTTCCCTCACCGAAACCTCCGCCCACCTCGGTGGCACAGCAGTTGGGCGGTTCCCTCACCTACAACCACCGCCCACCTCTATCGCGCAGTAGTTGGGTGGTTCCTTCACCGAAACCTCCGCCCACCTCGGTGGCACAGCAGTTGGGCGGTTCCCTCACCTACAACCACCGCCCACCTCTATCGCGCAGCAGTTGTGTGGTTCCCTCACCGAAACCTCCGCCCACCTCGGTGGCACAGCAGTTGGGCGGTTCCCTCACCTACAACCACCGCCCACCTCTATCGCGCAGTAGTTGGGTGGTTCCTTCACCGAAACCTCCGCCCACCTCGGTGGCACAGCAGTTGGCCGGTTCCCTCACCTACAACCACCTACCACCTCTATCGCCAAGCAGTTGGGTGGTTCCCTCACCGAAACCTCCGTCCCCCTCGGTGGCACAGCAGTTGGCCGGTTCCCTTATCTACAACCACCGCCCACCTCTATCGCGCAGTAGTTGGGTGGTTCCCTCACCGAAACCTCCGCCCACCTCGGTGGCACAGCAGTTGGCCGGTGCCCTCACCTACAACCACCTACCACCTCTATCGCCAAGCAGTTGTGTGGTTCCCTCACCGAAACCTCCGCCCACCTCGGTGGCACAGCAGTTGGCCGGTTCCCTCACCTACAACCACCTACCACCTCTATCGCACAGCACAAGGCCGGTTCCCTCACCTACAACCTCGGCCCACCTCGGTGGCGCAGCAGTTGTGCGGTTCCGATCTCTCGTACCGGAGATTTATTCTATACCAAGTTTTTAATAGTCGGAAAATTTTAAGTTGAGGTTTTAATGTTCTTTCTCCCAATATATGAAGCTTTAATAAGTCCAATAAAATAAAAATAATAAGTTTCTTACCTACAATCACCTCTTGCTGTATGATAGGCAACACGTCGGCGTTGCTAGCGCCACAATTTGCCTACCAACCAGGCGTTATCGGTGCCTGGCAAAATGACAGTGTGTCTTAGTATGTCTTTTTGTCAACAAAATGAGCAATAAATTTTAGATTATATCAACATTATCCTAAGGAATAACCAGGATTAAACGGAGAAAACCATCATACGTCTTTCTAAATGGAGCTCATGAAATCACAAAAAAATTACATTAAAAATTATTACACATAACTTCTGTTCACTTTTGAACTTCTTCTTTGTTCTGCAAGGATAGAGTTCTATAAAAGCCAGAATTTTTTGTGTAATTTAAAAAAATTCTCACCAATCGTAAGGGGAAAGAGCGGGTCCCTATATTTATAGGGTTATCCACGAGGATATACTATATACACAGAATATGCGATCCTAATAAAACTCGCAAACTGTAAGAACTTATTATTTTTAATATATACCAGACTTAACAAGTCACAAAAATTAAAAAATGCAAACATGAAATTATCACAAAGTATATAACCTTTCTCAATTAAGGAGAATATAACACAATATCAATAAACTATTCTTAAAATTTACTTTGCCTAAATCTTTCTACCACCTAACTAAAAATAACATGGTAACTACATGAAAATCTTCACAGATGTAACTTCGTATCAATACATATACTGGAATCTATAACCACATTGTAGCTGTATTACGATCATATTGTTTAAATTCCAATATGTGTTAATTTAAGCGATTATTAATATATTAGCGAAAAAAAACAAAACATAATGCACAGAATTCGTTGAAAACCTCGCTTTTTCAGATGAAAAAAAAAACATCATGAGGTGTGTTTAAGTAGCTGGGAAATGCCAATCAATAATTAACCCCCCTCCCCCCACCCCTCGCCACCTGAACAACTGGTGACCACTTGCTATCGAGCGAAGATTATTGCTTCAATTAATTTACCAGTGTGTTGTGAACCCTCCATCCAGCCACCGTATTTCCCGCGAGTGTTCACAGACGTCTGAGATTACTACCGTTATGGCAAAAGATGAAGTGCTTTCATCTGGTGAAGCTCGAAATGAGAAACGTGAACCATTTTCTTCCCTGGCGGTTTATTTATTTATTTATTTTTTTCATTTTCAACTATTAACAACAACGTGGCTCCATACTTCAAACTCTTTTAAAGTTCCTGGTTTTCAACAAGTTTTTCTTTTCTTTGTTTACATAGTTATAATGTGTTTAACTTCAAACTTTCATAAAAAAAATTCTTTTAACTTCCCGAATTTGGTTGAAAGGAAGCCTATTCTTCTTTGATATGTGAAAGAAACTATATCTTTTACATATTGTTTGTGTGTGTTCGTCTTCTATGCGTTTGCGTATCGTTCATCCGACTGAGTTGAAACTTTGTACAGTTATTGTTGGCACTTTCGAGAAGGTTTCGGACACTGTGCCATCAATGTACAATAGGTGACGCACGTATCGTATAGTTTACTGTGTACTGTAAGTGTAACAGTGTACTGACAATGTACAATGACCATCAACTTACAATAAGTGGCGGATAATTACCATGAAGTAATATAGGACATTTCCTATTTTCTATGGTCCGAATATTAATTGAAAAAAATATTTTGACATTCGTAATTTTATTACGGTAAAACATTTTTGTTTATTATTACAAAATTTATAAAAGGTGAAAGAGGAATTGCAAGGGATGCTGGGAATTAGCTAGTAGATGTGTGTGTATAATCTACTTTGGGGAGCTAAAAGTGTTTATAAGGAAAGTAAATAGAGCGGCCATGTTGCAGGTGTCGCAAGAGCTCACCAGCAACAAGTACGTGAAGTTGGTATCCCTGCCGAGCCACACCAACATGCCGCTGCCTCCCGGCACCTGGCTCACCGTCTGTGGCTGGGGCGCCACCGGCTCCGTGAGTGTGCTTCCGCACTCCGCCCTCTGCACTCCGCCTCTCTGCACTCCGCACTCTCTGCTCTCCGCACTCTCTGCACTCCGCACTCTCTGCTCTCCGCACTCTCTGCACTCCGCACTCTCTGCTCTCCGCACTCTCTGCACTCCGCACTCTCTGCACTCTGCACTCTCTGCTCTCCGCACTCTCTGCTCTCCGCACTCTCTGCTCTCCGCACTCTCTGCTCTCCGCACTCTCTGCTCTCCGCACTCTCTGCTCTCCGCACTCTCTGCACTCCGCACACTGCACTCCGCACTCTCTGCTCTCCGCACTCTCTGCTCTCCGCACTCTCTGCTCTCCGCACTCTCTGCTCTCCGCACTCTCTGCACTCTGCACTCTCTGCACTCCGCACTCTCTGCACTCTGCACTCTCTGCACTCCACACTCTCTGCACTCCGCACTCTCTGCACTCCGCACTCTCTGCTCTCCGCACTCTCTGCACTCTGCACTCTCTGCACTCCGCACTCTTTGCACTCCGCACTCTCTGCTCTCCGCACTCTCTGCTCTCCGCACTCTCTGCTCTCCGCACTCTCTGCTCTCCGCACTCTCTGCACTCCGCACTCTCTGCTCTCCGCACTCTCTGCTCTCCACACTCTCTGCACTCCGCACTCTCTGCTCTCCGCACTCTCTGCTCTCCGCACTCTCTGCTCTCCGCACTCTCTGCACTCCGCACTCTCTGCTCTTCTCACTCTCTGCTCTCCGCACTCTCTGCTCTCCGCACTCTCTGCTCTCCGCACTCTCTGCACTCCGCACTCTCTGCTCTCCGCACTCTCTGCTCTCCGCACTCTCTGCTCTCCGCACTCTCTGCTCTCCGCACTCTCTGCTCTCCGCACTCTCTGCTCTCCGCACTCTCTGCTCTCCGCACTCTCTGCTCTCCGCACTCTCTGCTCTCCGCACTCTCTGCACTCCGCACTCTCTGCTCTCCGCACTCTCTGCTCTCCGCACTCTCTGCTCTCCGCACTCTCTGCTCTCCGCACTCTCTGCACTCCGCACTCTCTGCTCTCCGCACTCTCTGCTCTCCGCACTCTCTGCTCTCCGCACTCTCTGCTCTCCGCACTCTCTGCTCTCCGCACTCTCTGCTCTCCGCACTCTCTGCTCTCCGCACTCTCTGCTATCCGCACTCTCTGCACTCCGCACTCTCTGCACTCCGCACTCTCTGCACTCCGCACTCTCTGCTCTCCGCACTCTCTGCTCTCCGCACTCTCTGCTCTCCGCACTCTCTGCACTCCGCACTCTCTGCACTCCGCACTCTCTGCTCTCCGCACTCTCTGCTCTCCGCACTCTCTGCTCTCCGCACTCTCTGCTCTCCGCACTCTCTGCTCTCCGCACTCTCTGCTCTCCGCACTCTCTGCTCTCCGCACTCTCTGCTCTCCGCACTCTCTGCTCTCCGCACTCTCTGCTCTCCGCACTCTCTGCTCTCCGCACTCTCTGCACTCCGCACTCTCTGCTCTCCGCACTCTCTGCTCTCCGCACTCTCTGCTCTCCGCACTCTCTGCTCTCCGCACTCTCTGCTCTCCGCACTCTCTGCTCTCCGCACTCTCTGCTCTCCGCACTCTCTGCTCTCCGCACTCTCTGCTCTCCGCACTCTCTGCTCTCCGCACTCTCTGCACTCCGCACTCTCTGCTCTCCGCACTCTTTGCTCTCCGCACTCTCTGCTCTCCGCACTCTCTGCTCTCCGCACTCTCTGCTCTCCGCACTCTCTGCTCTCCGCACTCTCTGCTCTCCGCACTCTCTGCTCTCCGCACTCTCTGCTCTCCGCACTCTCTGCTCTCCGCACTCTCTGCTCTCCGCACTCTCTGCACTCCGCACTCTCTGCTCTCCGCACTCTCTGCTCTCCGCACTCTCTGCTCTCCGCACTCTCTGCTCTCCGCACTCTCTGCTCTCCGCACTCTCTGCACTCCGCACTCTCTGCACTTTGCACTCTCTGCTCTCCGCACTCTCTGCTCTCCGCACTCTCTGCTCTCCGCACTCTCTGCTCTCCGCACTCTCTGCTCTCCGCACTCTCTGCTCTCCGCACTCTCTGCTCTCCGCACTGCACTTTGCACTCGGCGTTCCGCACTTTGCGTGCGCGTGCCAACTTCTAAAAAAAATAATAATCGCGTGTCATGGTGGACGCAGCTGGTCTGTTTTGGAGGTTATGTAATCATGCATTTCATTGTTTGTTCAATTACAAACAGTTTCTGTTTGATATTTGAATACTGGCGAATTATAAAATGACTTGCTTTAAATTAAATATTTTTTAACAAATTTTTTTAGCTATTCTTTATAAAAACACTTGCGTCAATGTTTACAACGTGTTATTTGACAGTTGTGATAACGAAACGAGTGCCTATGTTAGCCTCGTGAGCAGAAGTCATCACTATGTCTATATCATGTTTTTAGTGGAAAGACTTGGAGTCAGGCATCGGAACAAGCGTTCGCTCGTGGAAGTTTGTGGTCGAAATAAAATAATTAAATTCCAATTTGCGAGAATCATTAGTTTTAACGATTTTAGAGTAATTATTTTAAATGTCGCTGATATAATCTAACCAACTTTCCATTATAGTTAAGATCGTCTAGAGGTTCAAAAAAAAGGTGGTTATTATTTTATGACGTTATATAATGTATTATTTAATGAAGTAATTTGAGGCATATAGTTTGGTGCATTTAATTGTTTCAAAATCGAATATATTATATTTTTAGATATAAGATATTATGATATAATAATCTTATAATATTACACCAAACTATTAGTTTATGTTAAACAAAAAAAATATAAAAATGTCTATCAGCATTATGTATAACTTACTACAACTTTTAAGAAAATTGCATTTTTTATTAAAATTTAAAGTTCTGTTATTCGAATTTACTTATAAATTTGAAACACTTGATACTATTACTTTCCAACTAAAGAAGCATAACACGTTGATATAAATCAATTTTGGTATTCTATTCGTGTAATATAAGTTACAGACCATTACCAAATTTAATTGTTTTTTTTTCTTTAAAAATTTAAATATTACATTTAACTATCATGTATAACATTATGTTTTTTTAGTTGACTATAATAGATAGTATTTATTATTACTTAAAAGCATAACTTAGGGAAAGAGTGGACAGGTGGCGTAGCGAATTCTTTGATCCTTCAGCTATCCAGTGGTGTAATTAAATTTTGGACGGAGTTGATAGAAATGTAGCTGCAACGCCGAACTGTATCCCCCGATTTTGTTATCATTAGTTCTTTGACGCGATAACGTCTTATAAATCGATGAAAGCCGGCTGCACGCACGAAAAAGGATGACTCATTGTCCCGTTACGCACATTATCCCGTTACGCTTTGTTCTGTTACGCTCATTGTATACTTGCGCCATATCTATCTCTCTTTCACTCGATTGGAACAAACAACTTTTTGACTTTTTCGAGGCACATTAAACATGAAACACTCTCATTTGTTTCCTACTTCTCCTATCATCGTCCTATCCTTAACAGAATAACAAAGATTGGAAGAAGTTAAATAGCAAACATGTGCAAAAGTTACAGTTAAAATAATCTCTTCGTTAAAGTAACAAACATATTTGAATTAATGAGTGCAAACAAAAGTAAATTTATCAATTAAATTGTAGATTTCATTTCACTCCATCTTTGTATCCATACTAAATAGTGATGATTCAATAAAAAAAAAGATTCAATTTTATTCGTAAAAGTATGCAATCATTTCATCAATGTTTTGTCATGACGTTGACACGTTAAACCATCGTCCGTGAACCGACTTTACAGACGACCAATGTTTATTTTTTGAGTGCCTCCCACTACGGAGACGCGCTCACGCGGACTGAGTTGGAAGAGTGGCCGTGTTCTGGGCCGCAGATCTTCGACCACGGACTGCCGCCCACGCTGCAGAGGACCGACGTGCTCGTGCTGAGCAAGCAGACGTGCCAGGACGACCCCACGCTGTCCGGACACATGGTCATCACTGACGACATGATCTGCGCCCAGGAGGAGGGCCACACCGCCTACAAGGTGAGGCTGGGCGATGCAGCCTTCAGGCACGTCAAGCGCAGTTGCGGATCCAGATTTCAGAATAGCCAGAGAAAAAAAATGTCTTAAAATACTACATTTGTATTTAATGTACTCGCACTACACATAACATCCATCAGCCTCCAGGTTCCTGTGAAGCCACTCTTCTAGCCCAGCGGGTGCTGTAGTGGTGGAGGGGACATGTTTTCTGGATCTGGTAGATTCAGTAAGACGGGGCTCTGGACTATACAGATCTGCAAGCACACTCCCAATCTACCCTTAAAGGGCGCACATTTGGGAGGGGTGGAAGGAGGGTGCGTTGGCCTTCGGGCCTCCGAAAACATACACATAACATCCAACCACCAGATTTTATGATTCTACAAGAAATCCATTAATTATATTAAAATATTTTTATTGGTTTCAGAAACAATCATTTTTGTCGGCAATATTAATGTACCACACAACTGGTTTTTCAGGAAGGGGGGGGGGGGGCACTTGCCCCTGGTGGCTTCCCCCCCCCCCTTGGATCCGCCATTGCGTCAAGGTCGGCGTCTTCAGCTCTGTCACCTAGGCGCGTGTTAAATAAAATATAAATATCTAACACGAACAAAACACGGGGACTTTGGTTCTTTAGAAATGGGTTACATTTTTATTGAATATATATACATATTTTTTTTCATTAGTCAGCTCGAACTCAGTACTCTGAAGTTTAGGCGTATCCCAAGCGCAATGTTTACTATTAATTTTTTTAAAATTTTTTTTATTAATTTAAAACTGTTATTGGTTTGAAGTTTACGTTCCTTTGATTTCCGTCAGTTTGAGAGATTGTGAGATTCTCATGAGATATTAGAATTTTCTTATGAAAGAATTTGTTTTCTCCGAAATCAAATGGGAGGTTATTTTGAAAGCTTTAATGATTATGAGTCGTGTAATTAAAAACTTCACCTGCTAAGGAATTTTAAAGTATCTATTATTATTTTCATAAAGATTAAAGCAGGAAAGTTTACTACTTGTTATTTGAATTGTTTCAAGAAAAATCCTTATAACACCGAATAGGTTGACCGCTAATTAGGACCATTCGTTATACCATACGGATTCAGGGTGTCCACAAGGAAAAAATATTCCGTACCATCTTATGTGAGAAAAAAGTACTAGATTAAAAAAAAAGTACTAAATTATAATTTGTTATGGTTTTAATAATTTAGGAAGTTATAATGCAATTGCAATGCTCTAACTTAAATATCACCACACACACACACACACACACACATATTCCACAGTTTAAAAAAAAATATTACGCTTAGTAATAAAACATATTGGAGTTACTGTAATATTATTATATCAAAGAAAAAAAGTATTAGATCTGAGCGTAAATGTACTAGACCACTAAAAAACTTATAAAAGTACTAGATCTAGTACGGAAGTACTAACTGTGGACACCCTGTGTGATTAATATATAAGAGTATTTATTTGGTGTGTTGATGGGGGGGGGGGGGGGGTGTTAAACTCCGACCAGAGTGAATCCGCGAAGTTGACGGTTGTTTATCTCCTTAGCGCAGGCGGATGTCCGTGCTTGCGGCTTGTGGTGGTTGTGGTGGTTGTGGTGGTTGTGGTGGTTGTGGTGGTTGTGGTGGTTTTGGTGGTTTTGGTGGTTTTGGTGGTTTTGGTGGTTTTGGTGGTTTTGGTGGTTGTGGTGGTTGTGGTGGTTGTGGTGGTTGTGGTGGTTGTGGTGGTTGTGGTGGTTGTGGTGGTAGTGGTGGTTGTGGTGGTTGTGTGGTTGTGGTGGTTGTGGTGGTTGTGGTGGTTGTGGTGGTTGTGGTGGTTGTGGTGGTAGTGGTGGTTGTGGTGGTTGTGTGGTTGTGGTGGTAGTGGTGGTTGTGGTGGTAGTGGTGGTTGTGGTGGTTGTGTGGTTGTGGTGGTTGTGTGGTCGCACGCGCGCGCTGTGTGCTTCAGGGCGACTCGGGCGGCCCGCTGTTCCTGCGCTCGGAGGACGGCGACATCCAGGTGGGCGTGGTCTCCTGGGGCGACTTCACGGGCCAGCAGCACCACCCCACCATCTTCTCCCGCGTGTCCAGCCACCGCCACTGGATCCGCATGAAGTCCGGGATATGAGCCCCTCTTGAGCTGCACTTGAGTTCCCCTCTCCCGCCCGCCTTACCGCTGGAGCTGCGTCACTCTACCCTGGGCTCCGCAGCCGCGCCGCTCTACCCTGGGCTCCGCAGCCGCGCCGCTCTACCCTGGGCTCCGCAGCCGCGCCGCTCTACCCTGGGCTCCGCAGCCGCGCCGCTCTACCCTGGGCTCCGCAGCCGCGCCGCTCTACCCTGGGCTCCGCAGCCGCGCCGCTCTACCCTGGGCTCCGCAGCCGCGCCGCTCTACCCTGGGCTCCGCAGCCGCGCCGCTCTACCCTGGGCTCCGCAGCCGCGCCGCTCTACCCTGGGCTCCGCAGCCGCGCCGCTCTACCCTGGGCTCCGCAGCCGCGCCGCTCTACCCTGGGCTCCGCAGCCGCGCCGCTCTACCCTGGGCTCCGCAGCTGCGCCGCTCTACCCTGGGCTCCGCAGCCGCGCCGCTCTACCCTGGGCTCCGCAGCCGCGCCGCTCTACCCTGGGCTCCGCAGCCGCGCCGCTCTACCCTGGGCTCCGCAGCCGCGCCGCTCTACCCTGGGCTCCGCAGCCGCGCCGCTCTACCCTGGGCTCCGCAGCCGCGCCGCTCTACCCTGGGCTCCGCAGCCGCGCCGCTCTACCCTGGGCTCCGCAGCCGCGCCGCTCTACCCTGGGCTCCGCAGCTGCGCCGCTCTACCCTGGGCTCCGCAGCCGCGCCGCTCTACCCTGGGCTCCGCAGCCGCGCCGCTCTACCCTGGGCTCCGCAGCCGCGCCGCTCTACCCTGGGCTCCGCAGCTGCGCCGCTCTACCCTGGGCTCCGCAGCCGCGCCGCTCTACCCTGGGCTCCGCAGCCGCGCCGCTCTACCCTGGGCTCCGCAGCCGCGCCGCTCTACCCTGGGCTCCGCAGCCGCGCCGCTCTACCCTGGGCTCCGCAGCCGCGCCGCTCTACCCTGGGCTCCGCAGCCGCGCCGCTCTACCCTGGGCTCCGCAGCCGCGCCGCTCTACCCTGGGCTCCGCAGCCGCGCCGCTCTACCCTGGGCTCCGCAGCTGCGCCGCTCTACCCTGGGCTCCGCAGCCGCGCCGCTCTACCCTGGGCTCCGCAGCTGCGCCGCTCTACCCTGGGCTCCGCAGCCGCGCCGCTCTACCCTGGGCTCCGCAGCCGCGCCGCTCTACCCTGGGCTCCGCAGCTGCGCCGCTCTACCCTGGGCTCCGCAGCCGCGCCGCTCTACCCTGGGCTCCGCAGCTGCGCCGCTCTACCCTGGGCTCCGCAGCCGCGCCGCTCTACCCTGGGCTCCGCAGCCGCGCCGCTCTACCCTGGGCTCCGCAGCCGCGCCGCTCTACCCTGGGCTCCGCAGCCGCGCCGCTCTACCCTGGGCTCCGCAGCCGCGCCGCTCTACCCTGGGCTCCGCAGCCGCGCCGCTCTACCCTGGGCTCCGCAGCCGCGCCGCTCTACCCTGGGCTCCGCAGCCGCGCCGCTCTACCCTGGGCTCCGCAGCCGCGCCGCTCTACCCTGGGCTCCGCAGCCGCGTCACTCTACCCTGGGCTCCGCAGCTGCGCCACTCTGCCCTGGGTTGCGACGCAGTCCGATTGCTGGCTCTGTCTGAGATCGTGTGTCATTCAAACCAACCCTCCTCACGTCCCGGTGACTTGATTCTTGTGAATAATAACTGGCCCGGGTTCCATTCACCAGGTACGCTTGTGTTTTACGTCAAGTCGCTACCTATCTGTAGTTTTTCGTTCAGATCATGGGAAAAGATTTTTGGAAATGATATTGTATTACAAAAAATTTGATCACTAAATTAATATTTTGATAAAACACAATTTTAAAATAAATATGAAAATAATTTTATAATTAACTTACTTTACATTGTTTAAATGTGGCAAACATGTTTAACTCAAGTGCATAGGTTTAAAGTTTATAGTTAATTCTTGTATGTACTCTAACAACGGGGGAAAAATTTTTACTCTTAAATTTACTTTGTGTTTATTATTTGTCTCATTGGAAATAAAGGTAATTTCTCGTGCGCAACTGTTGTTTGTGATGTTTATTTCCATATATCCCAAAAACCTAAAAGAAAAAATATATATATATTAATGAAAGTTCACCATTTATACGCTTCGTTCCATCTTAAGTTGTCAAAAAAATATAAATTTAGTTGTTAGAGTCATTGCATGATTACTTTAATGGTTTTGCAGCTGAGAAAATAATGTTAATGTTAAAAAGGTTTTATTGAATTTTCTTCGGATTTGTTTGTGAATGTGATTTTATGACATACCTTATGTTGATAAAATTAAGGCTCTAAATAATAGAAAAACTAATGAAGTACATAAATATGGTATCAACTTTCTTCTTAATGCAAACGGTAAGGGATTCAGTGAAAGTTGAAAGTAACTTTAATTTTTTTACTATTTCATATGAATTATAATTTGAATAGTAACATTATTGGGGTACTAAATATATCATCCTTACATATAATAAGCAATACAGTTGAGTTAAGAAAGCTGCCTCACTCAGAGTAGATAAAGCCATTAGGTTTAAAATAAGAACATGCTAATATTTGGTTTGCCACAGAGTATTAAAAATAAACCCTCTTCATTTTCAAAAAAATAATCATAATGCTCGAGCAGATGAATACGAATAGTTGGAAACTTATAAAATAGTTGTAAAACTTCGTCATTTAAAAACACATATCACAATTATTGCTCTATAGGTCAGCCATTTTTCACATCGAAGAATGTATGTATGTTATCGTAAGTGAGCGGAAATAACATGGGCCCACATCCAGGTAATTATAAAGGACAAATTATGGTGTGATTAGAAAAGGAAAAACAGAATAAATATCGTGTAGAGTAAACCAGAGTGTCACGAATAAAACACTTTTCTCCGTAACGCCCGCTAAGTTTACCATTTGGGTAAAATCTGAAGGAGATCAATGTTTAGTACATTGGGCTTTAAACCTATTGAAATCCTTTAAATATCAAAATAATGTACACATTTTGAGTTGCGAAGGAAAAAGTATTTTAATACATTAAGAAAAGAAAATAATTAATATCCACAGTATTCTTGATTCTACATGTTCCAACATTTAAATTTATTTTAATCAACGAAAAAAATTATTTTATACGACAAAACTGAACAAAAAAGTCAATGACTTGGTAGTAAATTCCATATACTTTTACTTTAATGGATTAGTAAAATAAAAATGATTTATTTCTGTTGTTTGATTGTAATTTTTTTAAGGTATGAATAATAACTATGCATAAGTTATTATAATCGGATGCAGTAACTATGGATCAAAACAGCACCGCACAACTGCCTAGAAATGTGTGCGATAAAGGTAAAAATGTATTTTTTCATGCGCCAGTCGCGGCACGGGGCAGTGTGCAGCATGCAGCTGAGGGCGAATCAAGCAAGCGTGAACACTGTATGGTTGTGGAGGCGGAAGGGGAGGGAGCGGTAATGTTCCCGTTGTCGGGTCGGCGAGCACACAACCACGCTCTACTACCACCCAACCCCCGACCAGGGTCCACAGCACTACGCGGGTTGCATCGCAGTCCGAGCCAGGCGCCCCTCGCATTTCACATGCCATCTGCAACCGTGAATCGAAAGTTGTGTGAACTCATTGCTTCGTCATTTTTCCACATTTTTGCAATGAAACTGCTCCTTCACCTGAAAATGGAAGCATGAAACATGGTATAAAAACACACATATTTCACTTACTCAATTCGTAATATAATCTCGAATATATTACAACAAAACATTTCATGTAAGCAATTTCAAATTTATCGTAAAATTGGTTGTGTACGTAAAAAAATTGTAGTTGAATACTTTTGCCGGGGGAAAATTATGTAATGTGTTTCAAATAAGAGAGATAGTGGTTGGAAATAGTTTAAATCTTTCAGGGCAGGACTACTAGTGTATGGTAGGAATGGGTAAGGTAGTGGAAGGAAATAATATGTGCAGTAGATTAAATCAAAACATTTAATGAAGGATGGTCTAGTTGTGAGCAAACGAATAAATAATTAATATATAAAAGTTTTGAGAGTTCCATCCAAGCGGTGCTGGGGCTGTTGAGTTAAATGGCTAAAACATGTTTCGTTACAGCTAATTGAACAACTGTAGCCATTATTTTGGAAATAATTAACTTTTAATGTCACTTTTCGCTATTAAATTTTCATGATATAATTTTTGAATATTATAATTTACTCATATCTCAAATAAAATACAAAATCATTCATTGTGATACTGAGAAGTTTTTCTGATAAAAAAAGTGATTAAAAATTAATATTTTAATGTTTCGTTAAATTCCGCTGTCTTTCGTGCCTAAAACCATATACAATTTCAGCTTAGGGGTAGTTTTCATATCTTTCTAGTTAAGTCTAATTATGGGCTAACTTAGATCACATTTAAGATACGTATAAGTGGTTTCTGTTTCTTTCATTTGGCTCAGGATTTTTATGTATCGAAAAACACGTGATACATTTCATTTCAATACAAATTATTTTCTTTATTTTAATTTGTGATATGGAGGAAAAAAAAATACTAACACGATTCGTCTGTCTTATTGATGTACAGTTGTTAACCTTCGTATACATTTTACCCCTTACGCGAGTATTTAAATGCCAGAGTGTCAGCTTCGTTTCGATCGAATACAATTTTTTTTTAACCTCCCGTGTTTTGATGAACACCGTTTTCGAGTGACTCAAGCCACTTTGTTCTCTTCTGCTCGCGGCATGGTCGACTGTCTTACGCGAGACACGAGGGAGTACAAGTCTCGTCCACCGACCCATTGTCCCCGCGGAGACAGCTCGCCCGCTCATTGGCCGCTAGAGACGCGCCCGCAGAGATAAGTGCTACTCACTTGAGGGGAGGGGAGGGGGAGGACAAAACGGCGGAGTGCCTTCAGGAGGCGGGGATTCAGCGAGGGGATAATTTTTTTTTCCCCTTTCCCACCCGGAGCGTTGCTGCAACTACACTTTCCCACAGCTTGGGGGGATGGGGCGTCTCTTTCAGGCGCTCGAATATCTTCCCTCGTCGCCTCTGGGCGCCGTTGCCCGGGAAGACGGTCGTAATCCCCTCCCACAATGCCCTCGGCGGAGGCATGCGTGGAGCCCGAGGTGGGCATTACGGGGAAAAGGGAGGAGGGGGTAGCTGTCAACGCAGTCCAAGGGCGGGCGGGATGAAAGGCGCATCGCTTTTTTTTTTTTACATCTGCGCGGGATAAAGGAGCCGGGCCGGCAGGGAAAAGTGAATTTCCCTAGGAACCCTCCACTCCCTCTACTAACACCCTTGCCGTTCCTCGGCCATTATGCCCGCGGAAAATAGATTCTAAATGAACGTCTCGCCGCGCCGAGAGGCAAGGCGTGTCTCGCTACGCCCTCTTCAGGGCCGCTCGCACACACACACACACACGCGCTCAGCTCATCTGACGGGTTTCCCACGCGTGACGTCGCGTCTGTGCGATCAACTGAGGCAGGGCTTAAAAGGACCCCGTGCGTGTTCGACTGCCGGTTTACCTGGAACCTCGCGTCGAGAATAAAACTGAACGATTCACGACTGAGCGTTCGTAGGCGCAGCTCAGTTTATTTTTCTTTCGTCTAGTTCCTCCAGTATATCCCATGAGTAGAGACCTGCAATATTCGCGGTTTCGATGCCCTTCACGATAGACTGCACATTCCCCTGTACACTCGGGCAAATAACGCAAGTTGATTGGCTGCCGAATTGTAAGTCGTCTCAGCTGGTTTGTCTGTGATTCGATCCTTCTTTGGTCGAGGGTTTATAACTGGTTGATATTCGTTCAGATGAACAGTAAGCCAATAGCAAAATTATCCAAGAGGTATATGTGTTTGAATTCTAGCCTATCACCGAATGAAACCGCGAATTTTGCAGGTCTCTACCCATCAGCTGTGTCAGTTCTGAACTTATTTTGCCACTTTACCAATATCACGTGCTTCAGATACTTTTACATCCCCTCCCCCCCCCCACAAGTACATCGTACGCGGCAGCCTTTTTTAACTTACTCCCAATCCACAGCTCGGAAAGATATTCGTACGTTTTTATAAATTAAAAGGGGGGTCTCTTTTTTTTCTCAATGCGGCCATTTTGAAATGTCCCACGCAACTGACGGGACTGAACTGTCAGTTGACCGGAGGGAACTGAGGTCCAGGGGCCAAGGTCAGACATCGGAGGTACAGCCGGACAAAACTGCGCAGTTACTGCAGTTAACCGGTCGGACATGACGTCACACACAGCGAACTGACAGACAAACTGAGCGTGTATGGGTTATGTCCTTCTATACCTACCCATGAACATCAGTTCCCCCAGGACAGTTCAAGGTCCAATCAGACCCGTCAGTTGTTTGGGACAGTGGCCACATTTAAAAAAAAGAAGAGAGATAATCGTTAAACGTAAAAATCTATTTTAGGGGTGTGAGATTCCGATAAAATTAACTATAATAACAAGTTGATGAAAAAAACCGCCACTACGTAACACGTACTCTTGGATTGAACAATAATTTTGCTAATCGTGAAGTGGTGAGGGAAAAAGCTGACGAACTTCTCTCAATCTCTCAGGAGCGGAGGTCCGACACCACTGAAGGAGCACTGGAGAGACAGAATTTAAAATTAAAAAAAAAAAAAAAGAGCTGCCCCTTCAAACGCTGATTTCAGGCAGTAGTTCACTTAAGGCAGGCTTCAGGCGAACTGACGGATGAACTGGAGGAGGGCGAAGCCTTCAGCGGCTGGTGTCGGCCTGGGTCGCGGACGGTCTGTGCCCATGTACGGGACGGGGACGATAGAATTGTATCCCCTTGGAAAGGGTACCTTTCATACTTTTGGTGGCGGTAGTGTAGCTGGGTAGAAACTAGAAAGGTACCCTTTCCCGATTTCTTTAAAATGTTTCGGTTTTTAATGAAAATATGCACTGGAAAGTTATCCCCATCGGAAAGGGTACCTTTCAGGATTTTCTGGTACAATGACACAGCAGAATATAAACTGGAAAGGTACCGTTTCCGATTTCTTAAAATGCATATTATTTTCTGCTTTAAAATCCTGAAAGTTATCCCCTCAGGAAACATATCCCAAAATGGCTGCCAGACAAGTAATATATCGATACAAGCACCTAGTTCCTCAGTTTCATACTAGGTAGCGCTGGTAGGGAGTGTCCACAGAATACCTTACCTAACCTAACCTCTATTAAACGTTATAGGGAACTAATAAATTAACATTTTCAAAAGTATAATTGTAGACAAGGTATTTTTACTGATGTGTTAACTTCATGCAATTCTTTCGCCTGGCCTGTATCGATACATCACTTGTCTGACAGACATTTAGGGATGTGTTTCCACAGGGGATATCTTTCAGGATTTTATGAGCGAGCACAACCATGTCGCAAACTGGAAAGGTTACCTTTCCAAGGGTATAACTTTCAGGATTATAAAGCTGAAAATAATATGCATTTTAAGAAATCGGAAAGGGTGCATTTTCAGTTTATTTTCTGCTGTGTTATTGTACAAAAAAAATCATAAAAGGTACCCTTTCCGAGGAGATACCTTTCCAGTGCATATATTTGCATTAAAACCAAAACATTTTAATAAATCGGAAAGGGTATATTTCCAGTTTCTACCCAGCTACACTACCGCCACCAAAAGTATAAAAGGTACCCTTTCCAAGGGGATACAATTCCGCCGCCGCCCCCCCCCCCCCAGGGACGACGGACAACCCGGTGTTCGAACCCAGGACTCGTGGGCGGTATGTCCAATAGGTCCAGAGACCCAGTGCGCAGTGGTCACGACCCGGATGCGAGGCGAGAATGGAGCGAATGTGCGAGGGCTTCAGGAGCACTCCGAGAAAACCCACCCGCTCAGGGCACGCGTGCGCCACACGTTTCACACTTGAGCCGGCCTGGCATCGCACCCGGATCTCCTGCCGAGCTGATCGAGTGACATGCCGGCACGCCGGCTGCACGCACGAAAATTGTCCCGTTACGCACATTGTCCCGTTACGATGTGACCCGTTACGCTCATTGTACACTTGCGCCCCATCTATCTCTCTTCCACTCGATCGGAACAACCAACGATTTGACTTTTTTCGAGGCACATTAAACTTGAAACACTCCCATTCGTTTCCTACTTTTCCTATCATCGTCCTATCCTTAACAAAATAACACGGATTGGAAGAAGTTAAATAGCAAAGATGTATAAAAGTTATAGTTAAAATTATCTCTTTGTTAAAGTAATAAGCATGTTTGAATTAATGAGTGCAAATAAAAGTAAATTCATCATTTAAATTGTAGATTTCATTTCACTCCTTCTTTGTATCCATACAAAATAGTGATAATTCAATAAAAATGATTCAATTTTATTGTTAAAAGTATGTAACCATTTCATCAATGTTTTGTTATGACGTTGTCACGTTGAACTATCGTCCGTAAACTGACTTTTCAGACAACCAATATTTTTAAGTGAATTAATTTTTCTAAATTTAATTACAATAAATGCTTGGCTGGTTGGTTAATTTCATCACTAAAGAGAGCAAATCATCTCCCCCCCTTTTTTTACTCGCTGTTGATAATTACACATTTTTCATCACAGTTCCATTAAGGGATAACAAATAATGTAAAAAAGACAGACAACTGTTTAGACTCTGCAGTTTCTGTTGCTATATTTGTTACGATTTTGATCGGCCATTGCGAATTATCTGATTATTTGTTTTATGGTTGAAGTGGATTATAGAATTGCGTTTTTTCATTTCTTACTTGAATGGCGAACACGCATCCTTTTGTTGCTAACACATCATATTTGGTGGAATCAATATTGACACGGGCTGTTTCTGTGTCTTGGTGAACATGTTCACGGAAACAGGGATTTGTCTTGAGTCTAAACACATCACAACATTTGTAATCATTACAAACTGGCATATATCTCGTAAAAGTTTATTTAAAAATCCATTACCACTAGTCAATTTTACTTCAAATATATGTTCATTGTGAGACGTGATATAATATCTTATAAATTCAATCAAACACTCAAATGCCTCTTTTTTTATTTTACGGAATTTATTCTTGTATCGAAGTGCATGCATGTCACCCACCTTGCCTAATACTCACTTAACACCAAAAGTATGGGCAAAATGTAGAAGTTCAAAGCATAAATGGCTTACTTTTCATTTTCTGGATTTTATAAAAAAAATGGTTGTCTGTAAAGTCGGTTAACGGACGATAGTTTAACGTGACATCGTCATAACAAAACATTGATGAAATGATTGCATACTTTTATGAATAAAATTGAATTATTTTTATTGAATATTCACTATTTTGTATGGATACAAAGGAGTGAAATAAAAATCTACAATTTAATTGATAAATGTGCTTTTATTTGCACTCATTAATTCAAATATGTTTATTACTTTAACGAAGAGATTATTTTAACTATAACTTTTATATATATTTGCTATTTAACTTCTTCCAATCTGTGTTATTCTTTTAAGGATAGGACGATGATAGGAAAAGTAGAAAACGAATGGGAGTGTTTCAAATTTAATGTGCCTCGAAAAAGTCAAATCGATGGTTGTTCCAATCGATTTAAGAGAAATAGATGTGGCGCAAGCGTACAATGAGCGTAACGGGTCACAGCGTAACGGGAAAATGTGCGTAGCGGGACTTTTTTTCGTGCGTGGAGCCGGCGTTCATTGATTTATTAGACGTCACATCAAAAATTATTACACTATATTTATTTTATACTGTTAAAAAGAATATCTTACAGAAAATAAGATAACACATATTACAATTTATATATTCTACAAAACAATATGAACTAACTAAACAAATTACTTGTAAGTAAACATTGTTAAATAAATGATAAATATAAATTCGATGTATAAAAATCAAAAGTTCGAAATAAATAACAATATTACATTTTAACGCAAACCATTAAATATACATTTTATTCTTAACAATTAAATATTCATCGTAACCTAAATGGGCAAGATGTTTCAAGATTATTAATTAATCATGAGAACATATATCTTATTGTTTTAATTTTGATATTTATTAAATTCTACAATTAAAAATTAAGGCATTTGAAAAAAAAATATTAAATGGTACTATTGTGTAACGAGAAATAGTGTTACGATTTACTTTATTTAAACTTATAATTAACTATTTTCATAACGAACAGTTGCAAGTTTACGTTTTGAGAAAGATGTAATTATATCTTAATGCTACTTTTGTTTATCTGAACCACATGCAGTAACTTTCATTTGATGACGCCTGCAGAACTCTAGCACGCAATCCGCGCAGCAGAACTGTGTGACGGGTTGCGGCAGTCAGGCACTGCAGGCGTCAGGGCTCACGCCTACCTCGCCTCGCGCACTGGCTCCCAATCAAGCTCAATTAGGTCGAGAATTGCATGCGGTGGAGAAGGGGGGAGGGACTTGGCCTTGATTAACAATTGATTCGCGAGGTTGCCACGCCGTCAGTCCCAGGAGAAATTCGCAGATGATTATCTAGGAGCCGAGCTATATTCGGCGTCTTTGTGAGGCTGAATTAATTACTGGGGAACGCACGTTAAACGTCGATCAGAATGTTCAGCTACCAGAGGGGCGAGGGCGGGCATGACTGAGCAGTGAAACTGCGAGTTCAGTATTTGGAAGACCTTGCACAACAAATAAACTCCAAACACACAATAAAATGCTTGAAATCTAAACAATCTAAATTCCTACAAATATTACAAAAAAGTGTCATGGGTTAGATTTTGTAATGGCAACGAAGAACTAAAATTTCACTAAATTTTAGTTTTTCCTTAACCCACAGGAGTAAATGACACCTTTTTTTTTTAATATAAAAAGAGGGTTGTCTGTAAAGTCGGTTTACGGACGATAATTTTACGTGATAACGTCATAAGTAAAACATTGATGAAAAATTGCATACTTTTTAATTTTCAAATATTATTTACAGTTTTTTGTAAATTTAATTTAAATAATTTGTTTAAATATAATCACGAACAATTAGTTAAAAAGCCCGCCTTAACCTGTTTGATATTATAGAAGATTTTCTCGCACGGTGGTTGACAGGTTCTTGCACGCTCTGCTCAGGCGGAACGTGGCAATTTTTCGTGCGTGCAGCCGGGTTTCATCTATTTATAAGACGTTATCACGTCAAAAAGTGATTAGGTGCTTAATACCTTGTGTAAAACAGTAACAAATTAATGTGTGACAGATATAGCAGTTCGTTAGGCGTACAATTTAATAACTCATTCAGAATTTTGATATTTTAATATAGGCTTACGTTTTTTTTCTCTTAGAGTAACAATACAAATTTATTTTGTACATTTATGACTTACTGGTATGGAACGATTATGCAATCGTATGTTTACACGTTTGTAGTATAATTGTATACTGACTGTTGTAAAACACTTTACAACAAGGAACTAAGATGTGATGTGGTGCAAAAAGGAACTTACGGAAGGTTCTCGGAGGATGCCTTCGTGACGCCACGAGAAGCGCTTCCCGCTGTCTGGAAGGCTGCAAGGACTGGACCAGCGCGCCTATTGGTCTAGCGGCGCGGGCAGTGGAGGGGAGACACGCCCTCCCTCGCCAGCGTGACCCACGATCCCACAGCTCATCCGCTGGAGCACACGGAGAAAACCATCAAAGTATTGTTAGAATTAAATCAGGAGCACATGGAGAAAACCATCAAAATATTGTCAGAATTAATCAGGAGCACATGGAGAAAAACATCATAGTATTGTCAGAATTAATCAGGAGCACACTGAGAAAACTAAAGCACGTTACCCCTAATATCAGATAATCACAGATAAAAAAATGAAAATCTTAGAAATTAAAAATAAAAACAAAACTATAATGGAAAAAAAAACACCCCTTGCCTGTTCGGCCGGCGAACAATTAGGCGTGTCAGAGGTGATCTGGGCGATCACTCCAACCTTATCGTTTCGATCGATAGTATCCTTGCTCATTCTGGACTTTTTTTGTATTCTCATTCCTTTTTTAAGTAAATATTTTTTTTGTACAGCCTGTAAAGTAACATCAGAATCACAAGGTAACGTAGTTAATGTGTGTAACTTCTGTAACGTAAGTAACGTAAGTAACGAATACTGATCGATGGCGTGAGTTTTGTTTTATGAAATTTGGTTTTGAATTGGTTACAGATGGAATTAACACCACATGAATTCATATACTTTCAAATATTTTTGTAAACGTTTACATACTTTTGCGTACTTTCATAACACGTAATTCGCTACTCTTGACTCTCAACTCAAAGGCCGGACCTGTTGTTGGCATTAGAATTGTGATAATTTGTATAGACATTTCCAATACGTTTATGTATCATATTTTAGCTATAATAAACCCATTAACTCATTCTTAGATTTCCCTGAAGAAATGAAGAGGCAGTAGTAAATTCGATGCATGATTAAGCGTGTTTTAAATATTAGAGTGCCCTAAAAATTTCATGTCCCTCTTATGTGTGAAGTTTCGCTTCTAACGCGCGTGGGTGCCACTTAACCATGCTTTTCTCCGTGACGTCACTATGTCGAAAACCTTTAAAAAAATTTCGTTTCAGAACGAGCCAGCATGGAGCTACTAAAAAGATTGAAGAATTTTATTTCTAGAAAAATAGTTTTTGAAAAAATTATTCTATGTAAGAATAATTTTAAAAGCTATCAGTACTTAAGAGTTTAAATGTATAACGAAGAAGTTCTCAGATAATGATTGAGAAAAAAAAAAAAACCTTAAAACCTACATTCGACAAACTACCCTTTGTTTCCAATATATATATTCACTGGTGAAGTATTATTTGAAAACACTTAAATTTTACACGCATGCACACGTGATGGCTTTCAAAGAGCTTGAGTAACAATCGTAAGCTATCCGGATGTTCGCTGGAGTATGCGAAAGAGGCGTTGTGATTGGGGCGGACCCGCTACATCGAAGCTGCAGAGAACAGCAACTGTCACGCACCAGGTTACAGCTGGTGTGTTCTGGAGGGGGTCGTTTAACAACGCCGAAATACCACAACGCCGAACGTACAATAACGCCGAATACCATAACGCCGAATGCCAAATTGACCACAACGCCGACAGCTAGAAAATTGCTGTGTACCACAACGCCGAAATACAGTAACGCCGAAAAATGTACCACAACCTAACCTAACCTAGGCTAGCCTAACCTAGCCTAACCTAACCTAACCTAACCTAACCTTACCTAACCTTACCTTACCTTACCTAACCTTACCTTTGTGGCAGTTCTGCAATTACATTTTTCGGCGTTAATGTATTTCGGAGTTGTGGTAATTTGGCGTTGTGGTACACAACAGTTTTCTAGCTGTTGGCGTTGTGGTCAATTTGGCATTTCGGAGTTATGGTTTTCGGCGTTATTGTACGTTCGGCGTTGTGGTATTTCGGCTTTGTGGTGCGTCCCCGTTCTGGAGCCATCCGTTGGCTTGGCTTCGCGTGGAGGAGGAGGGTGGGGGGGCGTATCGACGAAGGCACTTCCGGCCCGTTCTTCCGGTCGCCGCGCAGCTGACAGGCGACCCGCTGCTCTGCTGACGAGCATGTCGCTCGCCGAGAGACTGGCTCGACTCTTGACAGACGACAGACGCCTCGAACCCGGGCAGAAAGCAGTCGCATCAGCGGAGCCCTTGCACGGGGGTGTGGAGAGGGGACAGAGGGGTGTCCATCGATCACCCGTCACCGGGACCAGCACCCCCCCCTCCCTTCACACTCTTTAATCTTCACACGTCGCGGGTGTCTGCGGCGCGAGACACCACCTCCAGGTCGTACTTCCGTCAAGACACCAGACTCTTGGCTCTCGGAAGAACCGCGCGTGTACTCAGAGTGTAACTACACGAACAAAAGCTTATTTAACATACAACACTACCCTAATTTTTGATATTATTTTAGTTATCATTTTATGAATATTTTCGTGATCTGTTGTCACCGGCTGGCCTCTACGTTCAAGACCAGGGCTGACAACCGTGCACACGCTCGCCATCAAAAACGTAAAAGAACGGAATTTAAAAAAAAATCCTAAAATATTCATAAAATTATTATTCCTTGACATAAAGAAATAGTCCAAATGAAGTAGCGATAAATAAATCAATCAAAGGAAAATAATTGCCAACTTAACAAAATAAACCCCAACTGAAGCGAGACAGTTACCGATTCGCGCCACGTTCTCGTGAAACGGTAACACTGTGCAGACCACAAGACATCTACCCAAAAAAAGAATTACGATAAGACGTTTAGTTTTCAGGATACATTTTTTTTGTTAAATTTACGATTATTATTGTAAAAACCTAAATTTTCAATCACCAAATATTTAATTTCAGTATCAATTTTTTCCTCAGCATTTAAAGATTTATGAATTATTTTTTGTAACATTAAAAACATTTGTTTACATATGAAATTAATTTTTTTGCACTGTGGGAAATATAGGGAAGAAACAATGAAGTGTATTTGGGTGTTTGAGTGTAAATATAAAACTATTGTCGAGTGAGCTGCGAGACCGCATAGGCACCAATCAATAGCTCGCACAGCAAGAAAACAAGTCACCAGAAGGAGTTGCAAGCGAACATTTCTTAAATTGCTGACGACGTCTCCATCACTTCTCCCGGCGACAGAGTGTCGACAGACGACAACCACACCTCCTTTGCGACGCATCAGGGTGTTTGGAAAAGGGGGGGGGGGGGGGTTGTGAGAAGCGACGGCAGCTCCCGTGAAGATGCCAAGTCCCAGTGAAGATGCCGGCGAATAACACTTCGCGAAGGGGGTTGATAAATAGAGAGATGTTCGGAGGAGGATTTATTTCAAGTGGCTCTTCATACGGTTCACAAGGATTTTGCAGCCGTTGTGAGACTAACTTTGTTTCTGTATTCCAGTCACGTTTCGCTCACTGCTTCCTTAGTTGAAACTGTTGAGAAGACAACTCACTACAGCCTGGGAAAGATTCCAGGTACATACGATTGTACAAGTTACAAATCTACTAGTGCAATGCCCTGTACGTAAAAGTTACACATTACAGCTGTTCCACGAAGAATTGTTACAAGTGTGGGAATGAAAGAAAAAACCGAACAAGTCGGCAGTATTTATATATGTTTTTGATGTTATAACCTAAACCGTGGTGTGGTGGTAATCAATTATTTATTATTTTGGGTTGGATTTAAAATGTCTTTCAATAAATGCCAAAATCGATTATTTTAAATGATCATAAGGGACGAGAACACGAGACATGTTCTCTGATAAATGCACCAAGCAAGAGAAATAAAATAAACTTTGTTAGAAATCCACAAGAAGGGCCTGTGCCTTTACGTATACGAGACACATCTTGGCAGAATTTGAAGATAAAACACCACTGTAACATTACTATAAAATTTTGTTTTTGAAATTTATATTTTAAACTCACTAGGACAACTCGCGCACAACCCACAGGAACAATTTATTGTGAAAATTGTACTTTAAACTTACTTGTGCTTGGATCACAAACTGTGGTGATTCTTTTGCACAGACGTTGAAACGTCTGAGACACTGGTGCTCAAGTGGAGACTTCCAGATCCCAACACTGACTGGGGTAGGATGTGTGTGTGTGTGTTTTCCTCTCCTATCTCCAGGGCGTGCGAGGTCAGCCACATGATGTGATGCCGGCGGCATTGTCTTTGAGTTGGAACTGTTGCTGTCTGCCCTAATAGCCCTGCACAGCTGGAAGTACCTGGCTGTGAAGAGCCCACAGTCGCCAGAGCGCCAAGGACGAATGAGACACAAGCATCAGATGTCTAATGCTTTTACGCGCAAGGCACAAACTGGAGTGAAATGGTTTCGACGCGCGGTTGTCTCATGGATAGAGACCGGAAAAATTCTCGGATTCATTTCACGATACGCTAGAATCCAAACTACTCTATCTTTATATTGCTTCTGTGATTGGCTTACAGTTTATCTGAAGGACTTTGAGCCAATGGAAAACCTTCACCCAAAAAAGTATCGAATCGCAAGCGTCCCAGTTGACAGTTGTCACGAGTCAATAGCCAATGAGCAGGTGGCATTCGCCTGAGTAGATAGGGTATTGTGGAGTTTATCCTAGAGGTCACCGAAAGCGCGAATTTTTCCAGTCTCTACTCATGGAAAATATAATTTTATCGCATGACAGAGCAGGCACATTATTTGGAATGCGTAAGATTGATTTAATATGTTTTTTTTGGACACTCGCCATTTTTGGCTATACCTACTGTATGTCCTAAATAAACCTCAATTATGGAAAAATAGATGGCTACGCAAACACACAGAAAAGCCCCGAAATCTATGCATTTAACTTTTGATTTTGTCTTGTGTTCTGTGTGTTTCCGTGTTCATCTTTCTGTGTCCCCTATTGAGAAATCTGTGCAGTCAGCGCTGATCACACGGCTGGTGGATCTATAGGAAGAGATTCAATCTTGTGTCATTTGAAGAGCGGGGTTACGCAGTCTCAATGCTTTGATATACATGAAAGATATTTTAAGATAATAATAATAATATAATTTAGTCGCCCAATAACAAGCGCTTTTCTTTATTTGTTCACTTCAGAGACTTAAAGGACATCGAATAGGAAATTTTTTCATTATTTAATAAATAGGTTATTAAGATGTAGCACTCCGTGGATTATGGTTTTGGTCACCTAGTATTTTATTGTGTGTATTACTGTGAAAGACATTCATCCGACTAACATTGAAAGACTACTATTATCTATTATCTATTATCTAAATATATTTAGTGAGTCAAAAGTGAAGCAGAACATAATCAATCAGCTTGCAGATTAGGTACAAACTTATGGATCTTAAAAATATAACTTGTGGCTGGACTGCGTGTAATGTAAACTGTATCCGTTCAAGGACAAAGTGAAGAAGTGCGCATTAAAGACAGTGGATACTCCAATTTACAATTTTTGAAGTGAAAACGTCTATAGGAAGGTTTGTATTGGGAGTAAATTCAGGTAAGTCGTCATCGACATGGTCACGTGACGTGAATGTTTAATTTATATATATATATATATGAATATTTTATACTCACATTTAACTGCACAGTAATCATATACTTAAGATTTAAAAAATTGAACAAAAACACAAATTGAACACTGTATACACACATTCGATTCACATATGCACAGCACTGATGTACAGAACTGAAGACGCGTACTGTATATATATGTGTATATATATATGTGTATATATGTGTGTATATATATGTATATATATATATATATATGTAATTTGAATAACGAAGAAAACGGAGTCTTTGTAGCAATATAAACTAAAAATTAAGAACATCATTATTTATTTTTTTAATACCTACAATTACTATGCAATGCATATTTTTTAGTAATTTAGGAGTTATTTTACTAACCTGATAAAACAAATTTGTTGTGTGTTAATTAATTTGGACATCCAAAAACAAAACTGTTTGTTTATAGTTTTAAGTTTTCACTTCTGTCGGCAGTCTTCATGACTGCTTTGAAAAATTTTTTTGACGACTGCACGCACGAAAAAGCACGACTCATTGTCACGTTCCGCCTGAGCCGAGCGTGCAAGAAACGGCCAACCACCGTGCGAGAAAATCTTCTATAATATCAAACAGGTTAAGGCGGGCTTTTAAACTAATTGTTCGTAATTATATTTAAACAAATTATTTAAATTAAATTTGAAAAAAAAACTGTAAATAATATTTGAAAATTAAAAAGTATGCAATTTTTCATAAATGTTTTCTTATGACGTTATCACGTAAAATTATCGTTAGAGAATGGAAAAATTCGCGCTTTCGATGACCTCTAGCATAAACTCCACAACCCTCTACACACTCAGGCAAATGCCACCTGCTCATTGGTTATTGACTCGTGTCACCCGTCAACTGGGACGCTTGCGATTCGATAATTTTTTTTAGATTGAAGGTTTTCCATTGGCTCAAAGAAGTCCTTCAGGTAAACTGTTAGCCATTCACAGAAGAAATTTAAAGGTACAGTTGTTTGGATTCTAGCATAGGATCGCGAATTTTTCCGGTCTCTAATTAGGCGTCCGTAAACCAACTTTACATACAATCCCCCCCCTTTTTTATATCTCGCGCGAAGGAACTAAACCTGCCTGCCTGGAGACGTTTGTTCTGGAAAGCCCGGTGTCCTGGTGTCCTGTTCCAGGTCGGGTGCGGCTCGACAGGAGGATCGCAAACCTAATTGCCGGCGAAAGCGCGCGTCGTCAGACGCGGGGGATCACCTCCGGAGGTGACAAGACAATCGTCTCGGGTGACTGATCGTGCCTCAAGTGTGTGTAGGTTGGGGAGTAGAAGGGTATGGGGGAGGGATTGATGAGGTCGTTTAAATTCCGGAGGCCTTCGCGCGCCCCCGTCAAAGGAGCTCTCTCGACAGGGACGTATCTGCGCCTCGGAGATCAAGGGCAAAAGCCCAAGAGCCTTCTGGAGAAGAAGGGGGGGGAGGTAGGAGGGCAACTCTCATCAAATTCGCAAACGTCTCACATCCTGAAACTAAGCCGACGATACTTTTGCCGAAGCAGGAGTTGTCTCCGACGAACACACACACACACACACACAGAGCCAAACAGCAGCAAGTCTTAACCGTACCCCGTTACAGACAACAATGACTAGGGACAGAAAACATTCGCGGGTTCAATGACCTCCAGCATTAACTCCACAGTTCTACGTACACTCGGTCAAATGTCACCAACTCATTGGCTGCTGTCTTGTGACACGTCCCAACGTAGCAGCCTGTGATTCGATAAAGCTTTGGTCGGGCGTTTCTCATTGGCCCAGAGCCATCCATGTGAGTTGTAAGCCAATAGCAGAGGCAGCACTGAGGTATAACTATTTGTATTTTAGCCTATCGCGAAATGAATTCGCGAAATTTTCCGGTCTCTAGCAATGTATAATCAATGGTTTGTACTCGACGTTTCGGCATGCCTTATTGAAGTCATCATCAAGGTTGTCGACCACCCTTGAAGTTGATTGCAACACGGCGCGCAGAAACGTCGTGCAAACCATTTTACACGCCTCACCTCAGAAACCAGGAAGCAGTCACCACTAGCAGCAGTAACATCATCGTCGATTAAAGGTTAAGCTGGAATCACAATGCCACGACAAACCCGATTAGGCGTCGTGAAGCGTTAGATCACGTGAGAATTAATAGCGCAGGTTGTACAATAATACCACGACAATATTAACAGGAAGAACTCTAATATGGCTGTCGGAAAATCTTCCCATGCCAAAAGCGTCCACATGATGCAATATAGTCGTTCCTGACACGAAGTGATATTAAAGTTCTTTTAGATACAAGTAAGCAAGATACATATATGTTATTAATGGAAAGAAAAAAATAATTCTGCTGTTAGCTATGCGAAGAATGAAAATTAATCCTTGACGAAATGTAGGATAATAACGACCGTAAACACTAATATATATCCTTTTACACAAACACAAATATGAATGTGTACTCACATGTATTATCTATGAAATATTTGTGCAATGGGAGTGCATGCCTTGTGTTTGTTTTGTATTTTCGTTTTGTCGTGTTTTTGTCTTGTTTCAACTGTTGTGCTGAATTTTTTTGGGTTCAATATTTTTGTGCTGTCATCATTTGTGGGTGTTTTTTTTTTCGTTCTCTTAGTCCATTTTTCTTTGTTTGTTGACCATATTCCTGTTATGGAATATTATGTGGTGTTTATATCCTGCTGACAACAGCAATGTTTTGCTTGATTTGTATTTTTTTGTCTTTTGGGTATTTTTTAGTTTTCTTCTACAGAAAGAGTGCTTAGCAATGGCGTATGTCCAAAAGCTTACATCAAGTTACTCACATGTAAAACGAAATTTCGTTTTCCAGCACAAAGATTTAACAAGCAGGTTAAATATTTTTGAATTTTTAAGTTTTTGTGAGGTTTCCGTTTTTGCTTCCCGTCGTGGCAGCACGACACGACGGAATCAAAAAATTACAATATATTCCTAGCGGACCGTCATGGGGGCACGTATTTCGTCGTGCTGACGTCACGGCGACCTTGTGTCCCACTGGCGTGACGTGCATGTCGTGGCTTTGTCGACTCCAGCATCAGAGGTGTGTCATCAGTAGACAACTTACGTATGGACATTGTTTGCTCGTCGAAGCGTAGAGACGACGACAGGCCGTGGATCTCCAGGAGGTTGACAGTGGAGGAGTGACAAGGGGAGGGGGGGACAAGGCGTCTCCGGAGCGCGGACGAGCCATCAGCGGCGCTGACGTCGCACCAGATGACGCCCGTCGCCGCGGAAGGGCGCCTCAGACGAGGCGGAGGACAGATGACTAACGACCTGCGCGCACGAGGCCCGAGCAGGGCGACTACACTGTAAAAGAAAAATTGGTTGTCTGTAAAGTCGGTTTACGGACGATAGTTTAACGTAAAAACGTCATAACAAAACATTTATGAAATGATTGACTACTTTTATGAATAAAAGTGAATCATGTTTATTGAATTATCACTATTTTGTATGGATACAAAGGAGTGAAATGAAATCTACAATTTAATTGATAAATTTACTTTTATTTGCACTCATTAATTCAAATATGTTTATTACTTTAACGAACAGATTATTTTAACTATAACTTTTAAACATGTTTGCAATTTTACTTCTTCCAATCTTTGTTATTCTGTTAAGGATAGGACGATGATAGGAAAAGTAGGAAACGAATGGGAGTGTTTCAAGTATGATGTGAAGGAAAATGGCTTACCCAACACCAAGATGCAGTCAAAAATAATATATTTGCGCCACGGACTCTGCAGCAATGCTAGGAGGAACGGGTTAGCAAAGAGCAATGAAAATGTTACATTGAAATGCATGAAAACAGAACTACGCCACGGACTCTGTCGCAATGCTAGGAGGTTCAGGTTAGCAAAGAGCAATATAAAATGAGCGTAACGGGAAAATGTGCGCAACGGGACACTTTCGTGCGTGCAGCCGGCGTTCATAGATTTATTAGACGTTGTCACGTCAAAATATATTTTTAATCTACGAACGTGATCATTTCTTCCATGTTGCATTCTAAGCTAGTTATTAGTGGTAATGTGGGATTGAATTGCTTATTAGGGTTCACACAGGGGCGTATACTGGCGTGGTGTGAAGACTGAAATTCTATCTACCTTTTCAGAAATGCCCATAGTTTTTTTTTTAACTTTCATAGTTTCAATAGAATTGTAATTTCAATAAACATACTAAACATATACTGAATGGTAGATCCGACTGAGTTGTTCATTGGTCAAAACGAAATTCTGATGGCTAAATGATAGAAACCGGAAAAATTCGCGAATTCATTTCGCGATAGGCAAAAATACAAATAGTTATACCTCAGTGCTGCCTATGCTATTGGCTCACAACTCACCTGGATGACTCTGGGCCAATGAGAAACATCCAAACAAAGCTTTACCGAATCACAGGCTGCTACGTTGGGACGTCTCACAAGACAGCAGCCAATGAGTGGGTGACATTTGACCGAGTTTAGGTAGAACTATGGAGTTCATCCTGGAGGTCATTGAACCCGCGAATTTTTCCGGTCCCTACTAAATGGTGAGTAAACATTGCAATGGAAACTGAAGAATAATGGTATGCAACCAAAACAAATCTGTTTGGTAGTGTATACTGTATAGCTTTTTACTATACCACGTTTTTTCTCTCGATATTCAGTATAAAGTTAGTACAGTTATTAGGAACTTAGTGGTAAATACCATGACACGGGTGCCCATTTTGAAGAGATTTGCATGTCTCACTTATCTGAGGTACACAAGGCTTTTTGACGTGATTACGTCTTATAAATCTATGAACGCCGGCTGCACGCACGAAAAATTGCCACGTTCCGCCTGAGCCGAGCGTGCAAGAATCTGCCAACCACCGTGCGAGAAAATCTTCTATAATATCAAACAGGTTAAGGCGGGCTTTTTAACTAATTGTTCGTGATTATATCTAAACAAATTATTTAAATTAAATTTGCCAAACCTGAAAATAATTTTAGAAAATTAAAAAGTATGCAATTTTTCATCAATGTATTCTTATGACGTTATTACGTAAAATTATCGTCCGTAAACCGACTTTACAGACAACCCCCCTTTTTTTAAAGTTACAAATTGCAACCATCCTCCTGGAACAAAGCCAGTAAGTAGCTGCTATACAGCCCGCTAAGAAGCAGTAAGTACTACACTGGTATAACTGGTGGCGCATCCTGCAATACACTTTACGAATTAAGGTGGCTGCGTAAACGTGCCCCGCGTGTGAATGTGCCCTGTCTTATATCGAATTGAAGAAAAAAAATTATTTCATTAAATTACTTAAAACGTTCCACAAAACTGAGCATGTAAACGCAGTGAAGCAGCTGAGCTTCTGGGTCGTAGCCGCGTTCTTGGCGAATAGTTCCCCGACGTTTCAGTCGACATTGCAGTCCCCATCATAAGTTACCTAGTAGGCAACTGCCCCCTGATGATGGCGACTTCAATGTCGACCGAAACGTCCATGAACTATTCGTCAAGGACGCGGCTACAACCCAGAAGCCAAGCTACTTCATACAATGGCCGTGAACGCCTGCGAACATTATTAATAGAGACCGGAAAAATTCGCGAATTCATTTCGCGACAGTCTAAAATACAAATAGTTATACCTCAGTGCTGCCTCTGCTATTGGCTCACAACTCACCTGGATTACTCTGGGCCAATGGGAAACGCCCGACCAAAGCTTTATAAGAATCACAGGCTGCTACGTTGGGACGTCTCACAAGACAGCAGCCAATGAATGGATGGAATTTGATCGAGTGTACGTAGAACTATGGCGTTCATCCTAGAGGTCATTGAACCCGCGAATTTTTCCTGTCTCTATACATTGAACAAGTTATCAGTTGGAAGTGTGTGTGCGCGGTTGCTTGCCGATGGGAGACCCGGGGCTGCCGGCCTGAAGAGGGGCAGAGGCCTGGGAGGACCTCGTGACGGGGGCACGGAGGGGGGCAGAGACCCCGCGACTGGCTGACGGCCCCCGGCAGAGTGCGGCTCGTCGATAGCGACCCGCGGGGGAACAGCCCTCAGCCCGGTGTTTACGGCTTCCCCGGACTCGGCGCCGCATAAAAGGGAGGAATATCCGCGCCGCACTGACTCGAGACGAAATAAAAAAAAACGTAAACCGAGAAATTCTTGCGTTTGTAAAAAAAAAAGAAGAATGCTAAAAGGTTAAAGTCAGAGTTTCATCACTGCAGTAAAATAAAAATAAAAATAGAATACTCAAAACTTATTATAGAACCTTCCAGTATTAATCATAACGTTCTAAAATATTTAACGTCTTTCTTTCTTAAGAACGAATGTATTAAAGTAGAAAATTTATTAAATATTTTAAATTTCTTTGCTTACATATACCTAAAAGGAATTTTTTCGTTTAAAATTACATTCTAAGATTCTTTTCCAAGTGTGAATAAAGCAGCAGGACGATTTGATATTTCTGCAATTTTTTTTGAATATTATTGTTTCTCCCAAAAATTAAATTATTATTGTTATTAATGGTGATATTTAAACTGGCACTACAAGTATAATCTAAGAAAATATGATTAAAACTAATTATGAATTTCGTTTGTAATCGCAGATATGAGTGTTTTGCATGAAAGTAACTTTATAAAGATGATGTTCGACACTGTTGTACATTCATAATTATTCTCAAAAAACATTAGGCAAAAATAATATTTTATGTTTTCTAAAATAAATTTACGTATAAATTAAATAACATAGCGGCAAAATGTTTGCAGGGTTATAAAGAAATGATGTAGTGTAAATGATAAATTAAAATAAATAAATAAATAAATAAAGTCCGTGGTTACAATCAACTGTCCATAATTTCATTATCAACTAGCTGACCCGGCAGACTTCGTACTGCCTAATTAAATTGCAATAAAGTCCTGTCAAAATGATTTGTAATTTGACATTTTTTTGTTCCTACATATTTTATAGTCGGGGCAAAAAATTCTCCTGAACAGAACCGTCACCCTGGTGATAGGGTGTTGTGAATAAGAAATATAATTAAATAAAAAATATAAATAAAAAAGATAAATAAAAAAATAAGTAATCTCTTTATTGTTAATAATGTGAAACATAATAATTTTTATTTTCATTGTAGTGCATGATTAGATCGGTAATTAGTTTGGTTTGTAGCATTTCGGGTTATTCTACCTAAATTGATTCGTCTAATAGGAGGCATATCTGTATTATAGATTATTTTGTCACATGCAATAATTAGCGATCATAGGTAAATAAACACTGCAAAAAACACTATATAGGTAAGAATTTGTTTCGTGTATAAGTTGACAAAAGCAAACTCATTAGGGTAGTTAACCTAACATCCAAGAAAAAAAAATCACTGACATTGACAGTTTGTTGTTGTTTCAATTTTTTTTAAATTTGATATGACTTGGAGTCAAATCCTTCAAGCCGTATTTAAAATAGGGAAATGAAATAATAAAACTTAAACTTATGAAATACTTTTGGTAACGCTGGTTTTGTTTGACTGATGTAATGACTTGAAAACTGATGCATTTTAAAGTAAAACAAATGAAATAATATCGCGAAGCCGACCAAATTGAACTATTCGATTTCGGTTTATTATTTTTTTATCTGTGCTCCAACGCACACTGTTTTGATAGATATGATTGAACTTTGTACAGAGGTAATAAAGTGCAAATTTACTGTTTGACGTTAGGAACATACCTACATTGTTTAAACAACAATGAGTGCTCGTTTTAATTAGAAAACTTATGTATGGGAAAAAGAAAAGGCCTGGTTTTAGGGTTTTTCCGGCAATAGTTCGAATTTTTCTCGCCGTAAAAACCATCTTTGAACTTCAACGAACATTAAAAAAAAAAAAAAAAATGACCAAATTGGTCCAGGCGTTGTTGAGTTATGCGCTTACCAACATATTTTGCGATTCATTTTTATATTATAGATGTTCTTTCTGCTACAGTCTCAGTTATTGCTGTCGATGCCTGCACTTGTACAAGGCCGGGTGACGTCCGCCATCTTGGATTCATTCCTCCCCCTGCAGATTCGGAGCCCTGACCGGCGCCTCTCTGAAGTCATCACAAGCGCTCTTTCCTCTGTTCGTCGTCCTTTGCGATTACACTTGTATACATTTGCTAGGGGACGCACCACAACACCGAAATACCACAACGCCGAAATGCCAAATTGACCACAACGCCGACAGCTAGAAAACTGCTGTGTACCACAACGCCGAATTTCCACTACGCCGAAATACACTAACACCGAAAAATGTCATTGTAGGACTGCCACAAAGGTTAGGTTAGGTTAGACTAGGTTAGGTTAGACTAGGCTAGGATAGGCTAGGTTAGGTTAGGCTAGGATAGGATAGGCAATGTTAAGTTAGGTTAGGTTATATTACGCTAGGTTAGGTTAGGTTAGGTTAGGTTATATTACGCTAGGTTAGGTTATGTAAGGTTAGGTTTGATTGTGGTATTTCGGCGTTAAGGTACATTTAATAAACACACAAAAATTCATTCAGTTGTTATTTCGGCGTTGTGGTAGTTTTCTAGCTGTCGGCGTTGTGGTCAGTTATGACATTCGGCGTTATGGTATTTCGATGTTGTGGTAACGACCCCATTTGCTACATGCCTCGACATTGTAATTTTTTTTACCACTTTTCTTCGTAATTTTGTCTTGAACTATTCTTTAAAATGGTTTTAATAGTTCTCATTCTTCTGCACGAAATAAATTTTATATTATTCAGAATGGTTAACGGGTGAGTCACCCGAGAATCGAACGTTCTATAAAAATGCCTACTGATCAGCGTGACATTAATATATATATATCTTTATATATATATATTTCTTGTGTGCGTGTGTATGTCACTGAACTCCTCCTAGACGGCTGAACCGATTTTGATGAAATTTTTTGTGTGAGTTCACGGGGATTCGAGGATGGTTTAGATTCACAATTGGATATTTTATCTCGATTCTGAGTTAAGAAAAAAACTTAAAAAACACGCTTTAAAAGCAACAAAACTAAGCATTGTTGATAATTAGCCTCCATGGCAACGGGCTTTTGCATTATTGTTGCCTTCTGCGTAAACATGGGAAAGGTTTTTGGTAACGGCAGTGGCGTGCCCAAGAGGAGGGGTATGTATAATGAGAAGATACAAAATGTCCAGCGTAGAAATACTTACCGCCATATGTACATTTGGGCAGGACAATGTCTGTTGGGTCCGCTAGGAAGATATATAGAGATATATATGTAGAAAGATATGTAGAGATAGAGATATGACTAGAAAGATAGAGAGAGTTATAGAGTTATACATAGAGAGATAGAGAATTAGAGTGATAAAGAGAGATGCTTAGTATACGTTTAAAAAATTACAAAAAAAAATTGATTGAGGCATTGCAACGCATGCCGGGCATTATCTAGTATATATATATATATATATATATATATATATATATATATATATATATATATATATATATATGGGGTGTGGCTGTGTCATGGACACGGCCGTGTGTTGTGAGTCAATACGTATACGTAACAGGTAAAATTTTCTATACAAAATATAAAATACGCTTTTTTATGCATACCCTTTCCAACCGTATACGATCTCTGTATTTGGATTTGGCTTTATGACGCGTATAGGCCGACATTATATATTTTTGATTATATATTTTTATTTTAACACCATATATATTCACTGTAAGTCTTCTCCGAGTCAAAAGTTATACTAAATGGAAATCTCGAAACGCAGCAAAATGAACTCAAAATAGCGGTGCTTTCTCCTCCACCGCGTGCGATGCGTCACAGGCCTTCTCTTAGCGTAACGAATTCTTTGATCCTTTAGCCATCCAGTGGTTTAATTAAACTTTTGATGGAGATCATTAATATGTAGCTGCAACATCAAACTGTATCCCCCGATTTTTTTTATCAATCGTTTAATGAATTGCCACTAACGTATATACTTGGCCCGATTTGTATTTTATAATGTTGCAAAATACTGTTACGAACGTGAGCAAGGCTACGTCACGCGCAGGTGCAGCGATAGCTGGGCTGCATCAAATTCTGCCGTAACATGAGATGTGCAGTGCGCACCTGGGTCGCCGCTTCCCCTCCCTCCAGCCCTCATCGCCCCACGCGGCGCTGTGAGTTTGACATCCGAAACCTGACAGCTGCGGAGTCCCGCGCGCCACCTGGCAGCCGCCGACACGTGTTTCGAGAGATTTCTGGCGTCGCGTCGGCGCGATAGGACGCCTGGGTTGATATATAAGCCGAGGACGCCAGCCTGAGAGTCAGAGAGTTCAGTCGGGATTTCTCCCGCGGAGGAGTTTCCGGGGCGATAGTGCCGCGGGTGCGGCAGAGTGGCGAAGTCCTCGGACGAAGGTTCCAGGGCAGGGAGTAGTGAGTGAGTGGATCTATAAATAATCCTTGCAGTAACATGGATCAGTATAGATTGTATTGTTCCTGAACGTGAAAATAAAAATGTAATTTACAAGGAAGTATTTTTGTAAATTTATTTTCAATGTACATATTAATATACAATTGAGGGGTTTCTAGCAAAAACTACACATGCCCGTTGAAGAAGGTTTTTGGCAAACATAAAATAAAAGTGTGCCGCTCTATTGTGTATGTACTATAATGGCATTTTCATATTTATGGTGAAGTTGTGCTTATAAAACATTTGTATCTACTTAATTTGTGTATATTTGGTACAGTCAAGGAAATAAAAAATAGCAGTCATTGGGACTGTCAACAGAAGTGAAAACTTAAAACTTTGGAATAACTGTTCAATTTTTGAATTTTTAAATTAGAGTCAGTATAATTAAAATTTCATAATTTGTAAATCGAAATTAAAACATTAGTCTGGTTTTCACATCTATTGGCATTCTGAACAGTAGTTATATAATTTTCATATACGTAGTTAATTTATTAATTAAAACATATGATGGGCTGCACAAGTCCAGTAAAAAATATCAATACAACTTAATTAAAATAATAATTGGTATACATTTATATATTAATTTATGATATCTTAAAATTTTATTTAATAAGAAATATATAATAAAATAACTCAACGAGACTCAAAAAAAAAAAAAAGAAATTTAAACGAATAATAGCCACACTCGGGGTCCGAACTTAAACCTACCACTCAGCAACCTTATGCGCTATTCACAACGCTACGCTACCGATTGTCATATCAAAATTTTAGAAATTTTATATAAGTGAGTCTTACAGCACGCCTCTACAAATGACAATGATATTCTGTCGAATATTTAAGGGAGAAGGGATAAAAAGTCACGACCACATGTTAAATTATTATGTACGCCGTTATCAATTATATAAAAGTTGGGTTTATTGGCTGTAAAATATATCTTTTTTTAAATTTCTTGTTTTACTTTCCGGAAGAATATTGTAAACAATTACTTCTAAATGAAGAAATTGGAAATTATTGATTTCTATTTTATCGGACGAGGGCTTGAGAAGATTTATTACCGATTTTGTAAACTCTCTATTCCTAGATTTCTAGGCTGTCAGTATGGCGGGCTGGGCTAAGCTGGGCTGGGCTGGGCTGGGCTGGGCTGGGCTGTGCTGGGCTGGGCTGGGCTGGGCTGGGCTGGGCTGGGCTGGGCTGAGTTGGGCTAAGCTGGGCTGAGCGGAGCTGAGCGGAGCTGAGCGGACTAATGGGAACGTAAGTTACTATTTTAATGTTGCAATCGCTTGTTTTTAATAGTACTAACTAATGAAAACGTTGTGCATATAACCGTCGGAAAAAGAGATTAATAGTCGTGGTTGTGAAAGAGTTAGAAAATAAAAACAAATACGGTTTTCATAATTTGAGCTTTGTACATGGATGGCTGGTGTATACAGTGGAAGAAAATGTTACTAAAAACCAAATCAGAACTTTAAGTAATTTTCAGTTTGTTATGGTAGGAAAATCCTACCTACTGAGAATTCCCCAAAGGGCAGGACAACTGCAATACTCGAGAGTCTAAGGGGTTGCATAACTCCTAGGCCCCAGGAAACCCAAGATTCTCAGGCGACGAGGCCCTTAGCAACAGCCAGAAGGTGCCTGGCTGCCAGCCAGAGGCTTCGGCTTATCACCGCTACCAAGAAGACAACAGATGTCACGCTGCCGCCATCGCCCACGAAGCCCGGAACGGCAAGACAACACGAGGCTGCCAACTTAGAAGAATCTGCACTAGGGGCAGAAGGGAACCGCTGCTCCGTCACGAGAGACAGACACCAACCGGACTCTGCCTGTGACGACCGAGCTGTGAACTCCGGAGTCTATCACCTCCATCAGCAGCCGAGGTGGGACTTAGCCGAATTTCAACAAGCAGTTAGTGGGACTTAACTTTTCACACGGGACCGGGACTTTTCCGCAGACGACGTAATAAAAAGAAACGGACTTAGCCTCATACGCCACGACTCGCCACCATTACTCGCCAGGAGCGAGTAGCAACTCGCTCGACGAGTAATTTTGTGAAAAGCTGCTAGTCAAATATGAAGTCCTCAGGGGTGGGCAAATACCCCCTGAAGGAAAATATTGCAGGGAGCAGACTTTTGTTTAGGGACACTCGCTCAGCGAGTGGAGAAGGAGCGAGTCGGCGCTAGGAGAGTGGAAGTCAACATCTACATCGTCCGCATACGGCAAAGGGGGGTTTATAGGTAGCGTTGACAGATGTACCCGGAATTGACTTTGTAAATAGACTAAGGAATTGATAGAGACAGGAATGACCCGCCAGATAACCAGAAATAGAAAGATGGCGAGTTGGCCGCGCCTCAAATAGTGTGTAGGTGAAAGTGCCACTAGGATTTGGCTTCAAAGTTAAATATAATAAAAATAGAGGGCAGACACAAACTCAAGGCGTCGTCTATGTCATAGTCAAGCTTATGTTTTGAATAATGTATCAGATAAAAATTGTGTATAATTGAGGAAAGTTAATTCAGGAAGTAACATTAATTTAATGCAAAGAATATTGTATACCAAAAAATTTGATATTTTGTTGCCATAGCTAAGATAATCGCTAATTGTCAGGATTATTATTTGTTGTTATTTCGAGATTATTGCATCAAATTAAAAGTGTTGTAATTTATGTTCACAGTGATCGTCAGCCATTTGCAGGTTACCTGTTTCAGCTGCTGAAGCGAACGGTGACGAATCAGTTCCAAGTTTGCATGTTTGTTGTGTGCCATATTATAACCAATAAAAGCGTCTTGTACACAAAACTGTTTAAGTTTCTTCGCAAGAGAAAAACCCACCATATCTCCTTTGGCAACTCTTTTCGAGTCGCTGCAGGAGATAACAGGTTATTGAAATACTTAGCATGTGGCAATGTTGCTATATAAAAATTTAATGCTCTTTCTGCACATGAGAATTTTTTCTGACGAAATCTAATAATTGACAAAGATGCGCAAACTTTACAAAATATATAATTTTTAAATCTTTTTCCCCAGGAAGGGGATACAAGGGTGTTAGTTACAGTGACACAATAAAACAGTTTTGTGAGAGTAGCAAGATTTATTAACATGAAAACGTGAGACAGAACAATAAACAACTGGCTGGCTGGCCAGCTACAATTACAGATGGTGGTGTAGTACAAATATAATTTGTATCAACACTTTTTAAACACTGTAACGATCTGCTACTTTTTTCGTAGCTAACATAGTGTTATAAAAGCTGGCAAAACATGAAAAAAAAATAATAAAGGAGGAAAAACCGATATATGTGGGGTCCGACACTCACCTGCCTAGCGAATTTCGTTGACATACCTCAGCAAAATTGTGTGATCTCGAGATTCAACACACACAAGTTTGCTAAATACATGCATGTTTTAAAAACTCTACTATAATTTTCCTTTCTGTCTACTACTCCCTTGATTTTGAATTTCTCAGAATTCTTTTTGTCAATACAAATGGGAAAAAGCGTCTCACACAGTAAACAGCAAATAATGGACGAATAAATTGGAAATTGGTTGATCCTTTGATAGAATCCAAGAAAAAGTCAAGAAAATTTCCCGCGATACATACTTAGGCTACTACCATCGATAGCCATGTTGTTTAAGCAGGAGTTAAATCAAGCTTCAGCTTACCATTACGTTATCTAACTCTATTGGGTTTATAAGTTGCATTGCTTTTGGAAACGGCTTACACATTAACTAAAATCTAAGAGCAAAAAAAAAAAATGAAGCGTGGCCGGTAATCGAACCCGCAATATCCTGCTCTGTAAGCTGACGTTTTACCGAGTATACAATAATAGCTAGCTCCAATATGCACATAAAATTGAATTATTAAACGTAAAGCTGAAAATACATAACTACAACAAAAAACTAAGTAAAATACCGACTGAAAATTATAATGTAATATTTTGTTGAATCCGTGTGTGGAAATAAATTCTCAACTCTAAGTTTGTAGCAACACATTGCAATACTCAAATTGGATTTTAAAAAAAGAGTTTAATTTTACATTTTCAAATTCAATTTACATTCGGGAAGATATTAACTTTAACATATTTCAAATTCTCACTTCGATACAATTCAAACATATAAAATGTAAATATATTACTAAAATATTAAATTGTATTGTTTCACGTAAAAGTGAATATTATTTAATGTATTTCGATCGTGGACGAAAAGACCGAGGCTTGCGCGGAATTCGTTTACCCATTAATACTTTGATGTCAAAAAAAATAACTCGAAGAGAAAATCTAAACCATAAAATAAAAATTGAATTTATTGCCACAAACTTCATTTCACTTTATTTCTTCCTGCTAATGCTCCACTCTGTCCCTTGAACGTTGATAAGTGTTTATTTTGTGTGATTAATCTTCAAGGTCAGACAGCAGGCTACTGCTGCTCGAGGGGGGAGGGGAGACAATTCCACACGGCCTAACGGCAGGGGGTGCCAGTGGGGTGCGTGCAACACAGGCATAACTACCGTACAGTCCAAAAGAAGAGTATTCTAGGAATCTTGACATAAAACAAAAACAGTGTTGCAAAAATGGTTTAGTTTTTGGGTGTTGCAAATTACTTAAACAATAAATTGATTTTATTTTACAGATTAAGTTTCAAACTAGCACTTTACAAAATCTGAAAATTTTCCATTGTGGTTTTTATCAAAATAATAATGTCTAATTCAAGTGACACTATTGATTACATAAAACATTCAGTAATTGATTTATCTCTTCAATAATACGTTATTTTGTTGGGCATTTTGTACAGATCACATCAAATACAAGTCGTTAAGGAAAAAAATGGATAGTTAATAAAAAAAAGTACACAAAAGCACTGAATTATCAACTTTGAAGTGAAATATTTGGACAATAATGATTCTTAAACAAAAATAACTACAATTTTAAAGTGTCCATGCACAACTCTTTTATGTGGAAAAAAAAATATCTGTGAAATATGGCCTTAAACGCAACTGGCAGCATGGCGTGACACAAAAGTACAGCCCAGATCAAAGAGCCAAATACTGTAAAAGGCTCATGAAAAATTACGCAGTCGCCAGACAAGCTGAAAACAAAAGGGCTTAGCAAACATGTTGCCAGCTGGGCACGGCCACATCCCGCCACAAATATACAGTTACTGAGTCGTGCATGAAGTTACCGTCATCGCCAATACTGACCAGAGCTCACCCCAACTGCAACCGAGCGACCGTGAAGACGGAAGCAACCACCAGACCGAAGAACAGACGGGAACAGACAGAAACAGACCCGAGTCCAGGGCTGACAAGCCCTTAAATAGTTGAAGCTCAGAGGGTGCTTGCGCTGCGGCGGGGAAACAAACTATTGGGGATTCAGGTTGATAAAAAAAACTACGGGAACAGGAGGCGGCTTCTTCGGAGGTTTCAAACTCCTCGGGGCAATAAATGCGCGAAAGCGAGAAAGGCGTCGGCAGCTCACGTGAAGCCTGCGGAACTCCGCAGCTGTCAGGTGTCAGGTTATCGGCGCCGCGGGGTGAGCGCGCAGCACATCTCACGTTACGGCGGTCACGTGATGTCAGTGGCCGTCGGGGCCGCCAGCCAGCTCCGAACCTGCGTACGCCGCGGACCTGCTTACGTTTCGTAACAATATATATCAGCTTACTATCACAGTAAAATGGGGACGCAACCTTTAAGATACACTCTGAAAAGATTTGTGTTGTTGATATTCACATCCTTGTCCTTGTCCCTGAGCAGCAAGGTGTTTTGTGTCAGAAACTTAATAATTTCGTAACGATCTTTAAACTTTGGTCCCAATTTCACACTGAAATTGTTAACGGCCTTACTAAAAAAAATGTGTTTTGACCAACACCAGGTCAGTCGCACCTGTGTTTCCGTACCATGTGCGTCTCTGCCTGAGGACGGGAGCAGATTGCAGTTCCCGAAACGTCGCTTGTTTCTGTTTTGGTAAAACTATTGTGTTCGTGTTTTTTGGGTTTTATTTATATATTTCTTTATTTTTAGTTTTTAGTTTTTCTTCAACAGAAAAAGTTTTTAGCAATGGCGTATGTCCAAAAACTTACATTAAGTCATGCACTCCCATTGCAGAAATCTTTCAAAGATAATACCAGGTCTCCTGCTTTATATTGAACCGGCTCACGTTGTCTAGTCATATTGTCGTTTCATGCGATTATAATATTTCTTTAAGTGCTCACCGGCCTCTTGACAATATTGCTTGATTGGGCCGCACTGTCGTCCGACTTGTTGTCCAACTCTAACACCCACATGTTACCTAACGGGTGTAACAAATCTCTACCAAAAATCAACTGTGCGGGTGTTTTCCCTTAATATTAGGAAATTGAGACTTTTATTCCAATCTTCGTAAAATACTGAATGAAACGCTAGTAGCATAGTTTTGATTACTCGGTTGTACCTTTCTACAATACTACTGGCTGGACGATGCGGGCTTATCTGCACTAACCTGATTCCCCACTTGAAAGCCGCCTGATTAATGTCGTGGGACACGAAGTTTTTGGCGTTGTCGGTTGCCATGTACGCGGGTCGAACGAACTAAGGGAAAACTCTGTCATTCAGAATCTTGCAAATGGTATTGGTTTTCTGATCACGCATGGGCAACGCCATTACGTATTTCGAGTACCCGTCTACCAAGACTAATAAATTATTGTGTCCTCCCTTCGAACGCGGTAATGGCTCAAAACAATCAAGGTAAATCCTTTCCCAGACGTAAGTCGGAGGCGAGCTTACCTAGGTGCCAATCCCTTTTGGGGCTGACCGTTTTTACTTTTCTGACAGATTTCACATTCTTTAACATTTTTACGTATTTCGTCTTCCATCCCTGGCCAACAAAAAAAAAAAACTTTGTTCACCGTGGCCAATGTCCTTGTTTGACCAAAATGTCCTCCAAAATAGGAATCATGATAGTATTCGAAAACCATATTGCGTAATCTTTCAGGAACATATATGCAGAATTTACTTGTTCTACTCGGTTTCCCTACCAACACTCTTTGTACACACAATTTATTTTATATTGACCCCTGAAATCTCATTTTCCAATTTCGTACTCACGGGATATTTTTCTTGCCAATGCCTCAAATTGGCGTAAGCCTCTGGCATGTTCTTCAACAAGTTTAACCCTTCTTCGTAACTTTCGTTACTTTCGTCCTATTCGCTATCTGCTATAAAAATTATCCTGGGTCGTACACACGGGACAAATCGTCGGCTACATTGTTGTCTTTCCCAGCTATATGATTTGTTATAAATTTGAAACTTCAAAGTCTTTCAACCCATCGCCCCAGATTTCCCAAGTGCTTCTTCGACCCCAGAGCCACGTTAGCGTCTGATCATCGGCGCACAACTAAAATTCTACCGCTTCCAAATATTCAGCGAATTCCTCCATACACAAGCGAGAGCTTCTTTTTCGTAAACTGAATACCTTTTTTTCTGCCCCTTTTAACAAACGACTCGCTTAAGCCACTGGTAACAGGGACCCATCGACCTCCTGATTCAGTACACACCCAAGCGCCCTCTCGCTAGCGTTCACCTGCAAGATAAATTGACACGAAATATCGACTAACTGTAGCACTGGCACACTCTTAAGGGCCTTTTTCACTTCGCGGCTAGAGTCGTGTCTTTGTCCGCCAGGCCATGTGTATGATTAAAAAACGGGATCAAACATCCATAACATCGGGAGGCGCAATTTTTTATTTTTTATTTATAAAATGAAAGAGAGTGCCAACCCCTGTTATTTCGATTGAGAAGAGGGTGGTATCGTTAAAAATTTGTTAATAGGGCGAAGAACTCCGTAGGATAAAATTATATTCCCGGAATTGTAATTCGTCTGAAACTAGTTTAGACTTTTGAACAAAATAAAATTCCTAAACCTAGGTTTTATGGGCGAATGTCACCATTTAGGGTAGAAAACATTGCAATAAATGGTGTATTTACAAGTGGAATAACCTCCCGAAATATTTCAGGCGAGTTTCTGAACAACCATTAAATAAGCATCAAGAGAGATCAGAACCCACTCTGACCTTGGAAGTATAGTAGTCTGAGGCCTTGCGTGTATGACATCACCTTGATGACAATGAGTTTAAAGTATGGACGTAGGAACCGGCCGATGAAGAATGGAAGCACAGGGACAACAATCCGATATGATGTTAGGTGACATGCATCAGTCGACTGCAACACTCAACATCGTCTGCCTTCTCAAACACCGTACCTGCCGCAGACAAGTTAATCTTCAGTTCAGCTTTACCAAGCCGCTGTATTCACGCAGTGGGCATGTTGAGCGGTAAAGACTTGCCACAGCAACAAGACAACAAAACCAGCACTGACAACTAACTAGAGACCGGAAAAATTCGCGAATTCATTTCGCGACAGGCTAAAATACAAATAGTTATACATCAGTGCTGCCTCTGCTATTGGCTCACAACTCACCTGGATGACTCTGGGCCAATGAGAAACACCCAATCAAAGCTTTATCGAATCACAGTGCTGCTACGTTGGGACGTCTCGCAGGACAGCAGCCAATGAGTGGGTGACATTTGACCGAGTGTACGTAGAACTATGGAGTTGATCCTGGAGGTCATTTAACCCGCGAATTCATCCGGTCTCTACAACTAACACACTTACTCCGTTAAGCAGAGTGGCGCGGCTAGAATGCGTCCAGGATAACTAATCCTCGTGAGCACGGGAAATAAAAACGCCAACAAATGTGGCACTCCAGAGGAGTGTCACAACACATGGAAGTGTTACCGAGCGAGGGTTTGTATCGCCTCAGGTCTGTCGTCAGCAGGAAGGCGGTTTTCTCAGGGGACCCGCCAGACCTTGTCTCTCGTCAGCGCATTCCCGTGCCCGAATACCTCCCGTCGCGACGCCGACGCGCAAGAAGGCACGCCCTGACCTTTCGCAAATCATCGCGCGCGCGACCCCACGGGGTCGCCCCACGCTCTGGATATTAAACCACGCCGACATCCGCGGAATGCGCCGTCATTATCCGCCGAGACGGCCTCCGCTCGGGCAGGTCTGATTGCCATTCCGCTCCAAGATGTCCAGGAGGTGTGTACGTGCCCTACACGGCAGTGGGCATTAATTGCCATCTGCATTGCATGCTTCGATAACACCACACCACAAGTGCTATAAGTGGAGACCTGTAAAATTTCGCGGATTCATTTCGCGATAGGATAGAGTCCAAATACTTTTGACATTATTTTGCTTCAGTGATTGAGCCACAGTGTTTATCTGAAGGACTCGGGGCCAATGAAAAATCTTTAACAGAAGAATTAGCGAATGACGATCATTCCAGTCAACAGGTGTTACGAATCGGTAACCAATCGGCAGATGTAATTTGCACGAGTGCATAGAGGATCATGGAGTCTATCCTTTAGGGATTTGAAATCGCGAATTTTACAGGTCTCTAGCTATAAGTCTGTACACACAAATAGTACTTCCCGTTTGTTTGTTTCTCATAAAAGTCTACAGCGTTACTCCGAGATCGATGAAATGTTCCACATTTGACCTTAGAGAACACAAGGAACGTCTCTGCTTTACGTGAGATTTCAAGAAAACAACCCCTTTCAATCAGATTTTCGATACTTCCTGATGAAATTTTGCTGTTGAATTGTTGAGGCTGTCTTCGTCTCATGGCAACGGCTATTTAATTTTTTTGCTTTTATTTTTATTTTTATTCGAGCGGCAATAATGGCTTACCCACTTAGAAACACACAACTTAGAACAGTCATAACAGAAACCTCGAAAAAATCCACGTAACTTAGAACTGTCATAAGTTAGAACGATCATAACTTAGAAACACGTTACTTAGAAACACACAACGCAGAACCACACAACTAAGAAACGTCGTAACGTAGACAGTCATAACTTAGAACTATCACAACTTAGAAACATACAGCTTAGAACTGTCATAACTTAGAAACACGTAACTTAGAAACACGCAACGAAGAACCGCTTAACTTAGAAACGACGTAACGTAGAAAGTTATAACTTAGAACTACCATAACTTAGAACACACAACTTAGAACAGGCATAACTCAGAAGATTCTATCTTGTGTGTTTCTAAGTCACGTGTTTCTAAGTTGTGTGTTTCTAAGTTGTGACAGCACCCCTCACCTCTCGAGCTGCTGTGGGGTCGGAAACAGCGCAACTTGGAACTAACGTGGGGCCTCTTTTACGCAATCCTGGCTCCGCCAAGAGTACGGGAAGTTAAACGTCGTGAGTATCCTTCGCCACACGAGGTCCCCAGTATTTATGCCCCCGCTGCCGAGTGGCAGGTGTCTCCGGGCTGGTTCTCTCCCGCGCCACTCGATACAGGCGGCAGCACCTGCGCGCTCCAGAAGGCATAATTAAGTTTCTCCGGCGAATGCGAAGTTTGCGAAGTCGACGAAGCGGTGCGGTCGAATTCTTCGCTAATGAAGGTGGAAAGGGGGAGTGTGGGGGAAGGGGAAAGAGTTGGTTGAAGGGAGGGGGAAGGGGGGTGTTGCCAGCTGCTGGCAAACCCCGCCCACCCCCGCAGATCTCCATATCTCACGGGTTCACTGCGAAGAAATATCAACACATCTCCAACCGGGAATACCAAATTTACCGAGGGGGAAGCGTGTTTATTTCGCTTTCAGCCAAAGCAGTCACCAAGCTTGTTTAGTCAGCCGAGAATGTTTGGCCAAACATTCACTGCTTCGACTATTTGAGGCACTATTCGGTCACCTGATGGCTGTCACGCAACTGAAGTGTGTCTTGTAACGAGAGACACATAATACTTCCAGGCCGAATGGTCTGCAGACAGAACTTAGCACTGCGGCGGTACCTAGAACCTTGCTATTTTGTTCACTGGCTGTGTCCTCAAGGGACGACACTTTATTTTTAGAAAAACAAAAAAGTTTTTTTCTCGTATGTTCTGTTGCTGATGTTTTGGTTTAGGCTGGAGTGTGACAGAATATTTCGGCCCAATGCATACAAAATTTTAAGCGTAACTTGTTGTTGAATGAATCAGTTGTATTTCCGGACCGATATTTAGGAATAAAGTGAACGTAATTCACTAATTTAATGTGTAAAACTTCTTTCAGGCAGATATACTATTTATTTTTATGCCCACCTATGATCTAGGTATATTTTTCTATCTCATGGTTCGCTGTCGAAAAGAGTTTTACTTAATATAAACACCAAAGAAATGTTTATAGTTTCTTAACTAATTTCGCTAAGAAAACCTTTTTAATTACATTTAATTTTTGATTTCTCTACGACAGACTATCAAACTCTTGCAGACCATACTGGATTATCCTTTTTTCTTTATAGGTTATTTTGCTTTCATTAAGTTTATATCGTATTTTCGTCGCAACCTTAAGCAACAAGGTTTAGAAAGGAACATATTACTACCATCTAATACTAAACGCTCCCGTTACCGAAGTGTGGACTCGAACCACGACCTCGAGGATAGTGTACCGATCACTACTCAACTAAAGTTGGAGTACAGCTTAGCTAACTAGGTTAGTTCTGTTTGATTTAATTCACGTTGATGAAATTATGAGAGTAGTTTTTTGACATGACAACGTCTAATAAATCGATGAACGCCGGCTGCACGCACAAAAAGGTGTCCCGTTACGCACGTTATCCCGTTACGCGGTGTCCCGTTACGATCATTGTACGCTTTCGCCTCATCTATCTATCTATCGATTGGAACAACCATCGATTGGACTTTTTCGAAGCACATTAAACTTGAAACACTCCCATTCGTTTCCTACTTTTCCTATCATCGTCCTATCATTAACAGAATAACACAGATTGGAAGAAGTTAAATAGCAAACATGTATAAAAGTTATAGTTAAAATAATCTCTTCGTTAAAATAATAAACATATTTGAATTAATGAGTGCAAATAAAAGTAAATTTATCAATTAAATTGTAGATTTGATTTCACTCCTTCTTTGTATCCATAATACAAAATAGTGATAATTTAATAACAATTATTCAATTTATTTCATAAAAGTATTCAATCATTTCATCAAAGTTTTTTTATGACGTCACGTTAAACTATCGTCCGTAAACCGAATTTACAGACAACAATTTTTTTTTATGTTATCATTAATTATAACCGGAGGATGATACTACGCAACACGCATTACTTCGTTTTGGTAGATCATATCAACTAATGTGATGTGCGTGAACTCCCCTCCCTGAAGCCAGAGCATGCTTACACTTTTAACAAATTAACCCAGCCGGACTTTATGACCCATTATTGTAGTCCACATTTAAAAAATTAACTCAGCCTGAGTTTACAACACGTTGCTCCAGCTTGATGTACATATATGTCTAGAACAAAACTACAAAAAAACACAAAAGACAAAAACACTAATTAAGAAAATCATTTTCTGTTGTCAACAGGATATAAACACCACATAATATTCCATAACAGGAATATGGTAAACAAACAAAGAAAAACCAAGAAAATAGACTAACAGAACGAAAAAAAAACCACAAATAGAGTTAGAGAACCGACCAAGGCCATAAGCAAGCAAAGCAACCTGGGAAAGGTAGCTCTTCCAACAACAAGATCAGTCATCAATCACATTCTGGCAGCGACATTTGTCACGTGTTTCGCGACACAAAAGGCCAGTCGGTGACAAGTGAAGATTTTATTACTATTACTAATTCACATGGGCGATTTGTGCAGGAATTCAACGTCGGAAAAACGAATTCATTAATTTTATTGTTTTTAGATATTATTTCCATAGTAATTAAAACCTTTATTTTTATTACAGGAGATTATTCACGGACTAAAACAAGCTAAACATATTACCAAACATGGATTTAAAATCATTGAAAATAACTGCAGCCAAGCATTATGAAATAGCTGGAAGTAATTGTCAAGAGAAAGGGTTCCAAAACAAAGCATGTTCACTCTTGCATCTTGAATGTATGTACAACGTTTTATAGATAAAACTTTACGACTCATGAACCAGGAGCAACTATTTCTTTTTTCGCAAAAAAATAACTTCTCGAAGCTCGCTAGACTGCAACAATGTATGTCCATGGTATGTATTCTCCCTGGTGATTGGCCGCTAACTGTGAGAGATGCAATTGCTTTGTTGGCTGGGCCAATCAGGATGCGCGTGTTTCCGCGCAGGCTGTCTGTGATTCTTGAGCTGACTGTGGACATGTGAGTGGAAGAAATTCAACCAATCTCGAAACACAGACATTGCTATAGTGTTGTAAAGCATATCTTGTCGTGAAATAACCTTACTTCACGCGCGGAAGGGTCAATCATCAACTGCGACGCAAAGTATAAACAATTTCTTGAGAAACTACTTTCCAGTGTTATTTTTATGATTTTAACGGAAAATTTTCAAAAATCTTGCTTTCCAGCATTGAAAGCCTTTAAAAATAATGATAAACACAGCAAAAGAAACTCGCTTGCAAAACTGCAACAAATTAATTGCTTTTTTTCTAAAGTTATTTTGACACATTTTTTTTTGTATTTTATTAAAGTTTTGTTGGCTTAATCGGGAATTGAGTTTCAATCAGTTTTTAAACAGGCAATAATGTTTATAAATTTTATAATGCCATATTAGAGCGTGTTAATCCTACAGTGTTGGCTTGAAGTGTTTTAAATATCAAGAATTTTTTAAATATGAGAAAACTTTTAAAATAATCAAAACAAATTCCCAATAAGTCCTGATAATTTTTCCATAAAACCCCCGTTGCGAATGCGTGTACATATTTTCTGACCCATGTGCTGATGATAATCTCATCAACTCGCACGAAGCGTAAATAATACTTAGTTCTCTGCTAAAAAAAAACTAATGAAAATGCAAATGTGATAAACAAGCGGCATTTTCCCTTTAGCCCTTACTTGATGAGAGAAAAAGAAAATCTTTCGCTTTTCGCTTCTCTTGCAACGTTAATAGGCCTATGTTTCGTACTGAGCCAGAGTATTTCAACATTTTAGCGGAACATTTTTTTATCTAAAAAACAAAATGTAATATGCAATTGAGTTTGGGGTTGAGTTGAAACGAAGGAATATATTAGGATTTATATTACTTACAAAAAAGGTTTCCAAACTTTCCCATTAAGACCTTCGTCGGTGAAAATGTCTGCTCTGTTGCCGAACAGCTATGCCCAAAAGTATTTCATCTGATTAAAACGGTTATGGAATTCGTTGAAATGCTTCGTATTTGCTCGTACAGTTCGAAAAAAAAATCCAGGAAATAAATTCATTCGTTTCGAACAATTATGTCTGATTCACTTTCACCCGTAACGACTGTCACTTGAATCAAAATACATTTATTTTTATTGTTAGACTTACCGAGCGGATGGATGGATGTTCGGTCAGTTCCGAAAGATGTTTTGACGTGATAATGTCAAATAAATAGATGAAGGCCGGCTGCACGCACGAAAAATTGTCACGTTACGCCTGAGCCGAGCTTGCAAGAACCGGCCAACCACCGTGCGAGAAAATCTTCTTAAATATCAAACAGGTTAAGGCGGGCTTTTTAACTAATTTTTCGTGATTAAATTTTAAACAAATTATTTAAATTAAAGTTGAAAAAAAAACTGTAAATAATATTTGAAAATTAAAAAAAAGATGCAATTTTTCATCAATGTTTTCTTATGACGTTATCACGTAAAATTATCGTTCATAAACAGACTTTACAGACAAACCCCCCCCCCCCCCCACCTTTTTTTTAGGCGAGTCAAACTTACGAGTTACCAATCTCTAATAACATAAAAAAAAAGGCCGTACAGATAATTTGTAGACCAGCCTGATGGGAAAACAGAACGCTAAATGGCAGGGCTTCCGCCAATAAAAACTCTTCCGTAGTTCCAGACACCATCCTAACTCCCGTTGGGCCCGAAGGTGTATTTTTTTCCTTTCTCCTTTCCCCCACCGCCACGCTAACAGCAAGAGTCGAAGTTGAGACTCAGGGAAGAGCTCGGTTTCATGGAAGTGCTCGTAAAAAAAGTTTTCGTTCTCTTCGCCAGCCCGGGTCCTCCGAGCGTCAGGCCGGATCGACGAGTGTTCGAGGCGATCACGTGATCCGCCCCCAACCAACCCCCCCCCCCCCCCCTCTCCCTTCACCACACCACGTCGCAGGAACAGACCGCGATGGCACAGGTGTTGGCGCAGCGGCGCAGACAAGTCGAAGACCTAGAAAACCTCATAGCTAGAGACCGGGAAAATTCGCGGTTTCAATGGCCTTCAGGATAGACTGCACATTCCCCTGCACACTCGGGCAAATAACGCCTGTTCATTGGCTGCTGACTTGTAAGTCGTCTCAGCTGGTTTGTCTGTGATTCGATCCTTCTTTGGTTGAGGGTTTATAATTGGTTGAGATTCGTCTATATGAAAAGTAAGCTAATAGCAAATCATCTAAAAGATGTATGTATTTGACTTCTAGCCTATCGCCGAATGATTCCGCTAATTTTTCCGGTCTCTTCTCCCAGCTCTCTCTCTAAAACTTCGCAAATACAGGATGTTTGTGTGGTGGAACCAAGGTATTGCGGAGGTTATTAGGCTAGTTATTTTTCCCCACAGACCCCACGTCTCAAGTGTCACGGTAATTGTCATAGTTTATGTTTTTAAAGTTCTCGTCTTAAATTCGTCATAACTAGAGACAGGAAAAATTCGCGGGTTCAACTTATGATATGCTACAATCCAAACAACTGTATCTTTATATTGCTTCTATGATTGGCTCACAGTTTATCTGAAGGACTTTGAGCCAATGAAAAACCTTCAACCAAAAAAAGTATCGAATCGCAAACGTCCCAGTTGACAGGTGTCAGGAGTCAGTAGCCAATGAGCAGGTGGCATTTGCCTGAGCGTGTAGGGGATTGTGGAGTCTATCCTAGAGGTCATCGAAATCGCGAATTTTTCCAGTCTCTAGTCATAACCTTTTTTATCTAGGTTGTAATAGCACTAAATATCTATGGTTGTATTGTGCAATGTAATTTTATCCTAAAATAAATCAATATTCGATACAACTGATTACAAGAAGATGAGTTATGCGCTTTTAAAGTAAAAAAAAAGTGCAAATGTATTAATTTAATATTCTAAAAATCATTATAAAAGCTAACTGCTAGTTTTAATTTAACTTTATAAAAAAATTCTCTATCTATACTAATATTATAAAGCTGAAGAGTTTGTTTGTTTTTTTTGTTTGAACGCGCTAATCTCAGGAACCACTGGTCCGATTTGAAAAATTATTTCAGTGTTGAATAGTACATTTATCGAGGAAGGCTATAGGCTATATTATATTATCAGTAACATTAGGGATCCTCACTAAAAGTCCAATTTAGAATCAAATGCATTGGAGGGGGTTGGATACAGCATGCAGTACACGTACGAAGTGTGTGTTGACGATGCCGCAGGCGCTAGAAGTTAACGACTATTTCATTGTTAGTGCAGTCCTCATCACCGTTGAAATTGTGCAAATACTTTAAATATCAAAAATTGCCCTTTTTTTCAATTATATATATATTTTACAGACTTCAAACTTCACAGTAATGTTCCTTATGTTACGCAGGATGACATTTTCTGAAAATTAGATCCCATGGGTGGTTAAAACCAGGCAACAGTGAGAACAGGATTTTGCATTGTTCATGCCTTCTGCGTCTCCATGGCAACGGGCATCGCGCGGCAGTGGCGTATCCACAAGGAGGGGCATGTATAATGAGCGGCGCAAGAGTGATCTGCCTGTAGACTGCCGTAGCGAAGTACGGGTACATCAGTTATACGTTGCGTGCACGAGTCGGGAAACCATCGGTGCTATGCATTTTCTCTCCGGTACATTATACAGCATTGTAATAAATTTTCATTGAATTTTTTTTATTTACCATTACTGTAAATGGGAGATGTGGCTTAATTTTTTTCCATTAGTATAGCCGTGCGAAGCCGGGTCGGGCAGCTTGTTTTATATTATTTCAAACCGTATGCTATGAACTAACGGCGCGTTTGAAGCGATGAGAGGAGATATGCAACTACGTACAAAAATGGTTTCAATAAGAAAAAAAATTATCATGCATGCAGACGGAATGAAGGACGACAATTTGAGCAAAATTTGTTACTAAATTTTAACTAAATAATCATAAACACAATAAGAATTTTCTTAAACCTGACTCTGGCAATTACATCCTAACGTTGACCACACAATTAATGATTTCTATGACATGTAGCATACCGTTGGAAAAAGGTACAGACGAAAACTTAATATATATATATATATATATATATATATATATATATATATATATATAATGACTTTATTATTTGACTTTCATATATTTACATATTTTGTTTTTACTTTGGAAGCGCATGTTATTTTATTGGAACAAATTATAAAAATTATTTATTTAGAATACAAATACATGGCCGAATACAAGAAAAGTTATTTTGTGCTATTACAACCACAAACAAATAAATTATGATGACTTAATGGGTGATTTTGAGAAATTTAAAAAATTAAACATATATATATATATATATAAAGTGAAGTACCACTCACTGACTAACTCATAACGAAATTTCTGGAAATAAGACACAAAAACTTTAAATTCGGAAGGTATGTAGGTAATGTTTAATGGACACCAACTTAAAAACCTATTTTTAAAAAATCATCTCTCAAGGGGGTGAACGAGGGTGGGTAAGGGAATTTGTATAATTATATAAAGATTAATATATTTCATTGTATATATAACGAACAGTACGAGAGTTTTCTGCCTGTAAAACTTCCGTAGCGAAGCATGGGTACAGCAGTTGGTATTTAATCTACTTACTAATCTACTGACTGACAGACCACGGACAACTTAAACCGGTGAGTCTAGAAGCATGACATTTTGCATAGGAGTTCCTTATATAACGTAGATGAGCACTAAGAAAATATTTCTGAAAATGCATCCCCTTTAGGGAGATTTAAATAGGGGATGAAAGTGTGTAATTAAGTTTGTTAATCATGAAGATATATATATGGAAAATGGTGTTTAGTCTTATATTTATAAATAAAATTCAGTTGCAAACAGAGATTTTAATAATTCATCAAATTTGAGAATCAACTACTTTCCCATCGGGCACAAGGCTAGTGAAACATAAAAAAATTAACAACTGAATATTTCTTATAGTTAGGGACACATGTATTTCGCGATTTCATTTCATGTCAAGGTATTTTACAAAACACTGTAGCTTTTTCTAAGAGTCATGGCAAATTGTGAGGGTGCAGCAGTACGGTGACCACATTCTCATTGGCCCCGTCAAGAGCGGGACGACACCTCTCCCCGACCTCAGCCAATAACCACAGGAGAAAAGCTACAGTATTTTGTGAAATACCTTGACACGAAATGTATTCGCGAAATACAGGTGTCCCTAATTATAGTCCTAATTGTTTTTGTATCCTCAAGAAATTGTAATCTCTAGGACCGTTATAAATGAATGGTTTTTGTGTCCTTTTATAGCTTCCCAGAAAGTTAACCCCAGAGCGCATTTCGCTGAAGCACGTACTTGAATTCAGGGTTCGAAACCCAGTTGAGACATTATGTGTGTGGTGTGTTTGATCGTGAGGTTAGATTTGCTCTTCAGGCTGAAAGCCTGTTTCTGTTTAGCCTACCTTAACAGTACTAACACATAGAGACCGGAAAAATTTGCGGGTACATTTCGCGATGTGCTATAATCCAAACAACTGTATTATTACTTCTGTGATTGACTCACTGTTTATATGAAGGACTTTGATCCAATGAAAAACCTTCAACCAAAAAAAGTATCGAATCGCAAGCGTCCCAGATGACAGGTGTCACGAGTCAGTAGCCAATGAGCAGGTGGCATTTGCCTGAGTGTGTAGGGGATTGTGGAATCCATCCTAGAGGTAATCGAAAGCGCGAATTTTTCCAGTCTCTACTAACACAATATCGGATGAGTAATTAAAAAAAAACAACACGAGAAGTCATAAGTAGGGCCATGCATATTTCGCGGAAAGAAACCGAGGCCAGCTGAAACTGAAAACACTGTAGCATCATCTGTATTCCGTTGATTGGGTGAGTTTCTTTCAGGCACACGACGATTTGTTAAAACACCAATCGCAGTAAGTCAGTGCGGAAGCAAACGCGTCCTGAGCGGCTCGGTCAGATAAGGCATCGACGTCTCTCGCAGACGGCCGCTAATCACAAGGACAAAACTGTTGGTGATGGTATACCTTGATGCAGTCTAATAGGCATTCAGATTTATTCTCGAAAAATGCCTGCCCCTAGTCATAAGACACGTGCAGAAACCCGAGATCAGAGCTCGGCGCTGCAATGGTCTCCGGTTTTGTTGGAGTCGCAGACTGCTTGGAGCCGAGGCCCATCTGCTCTGAATTCTTCCGTAGCGAGGAACTACGAAAATATTAAACTCGTAGTGGCCGGGGCTCGTTCCCAAGCTTGCTTTCCCCCCCCCCCCCCACTCCGGCTCCCAGAGTAGACTCAATTTCAAGTTTCTGGAACTTTAAGAGCGAGTTCACAACGTTTCTCTCGCGGGTTAGAAGCCGCAGAGGGAGCTATAGCCCGTTCTGTTGTTCCGCAGATTTCCTTGTTAAAAATATTAAAAAAAAAAATTGTTCGTTTTCATTTGTTTCTTCGCAGCAACGCCCGGCACTTCTCGAAGCAGCATCGCCGCCGGAGCGTGTGAGAGCGTGTGAGAGCGTGTGAGAGCGTGCGAGAGCGTGTCTACTGCGCGAGACTTCAAGCGCAATGCAACAGGAGAGAGAGAGAGAGAGAGAGAGGGAGAGAGAGAGAGAGAGCAGACTTGATGACAACAAGCGTCGATGGTCGCACCTGTTGGAGTTGACCAATTGGACTGAGGTGAAAAATTTTTTTTTCTGCTAACCTAACTAAAAACTAAGTGTTTTTGGGAGGGGATGTACGCTCTACTCATGATGGGTTTAAGTCATGCAGGAGAGGTAGCATGCATCATCATGTGCTAGGAGGGGATTGGCCAGCCATGGCAGCGATTGGCGCCGTGGCTAACTCCCCTCACTTCTTAAATCTAGACTAAAACCTACGTCATTTGGGCCCAGGTAAAATCTGCATAGATACAGGGATGAAAAATTGTATGCATTAATTACAAGCAGGTTGGTTACGGGAAACACAGCGATGGTTCAGGAAGAAGAGTTGGACAGAGTAGCAAGAGTCTACCATGCCGGGGCTGGGGGGCTCGGACTTTATGTCCGCATTGTGTTTGGAGGGCGCCGGTTTTTTTTTTCGGGGGCGGCTTTGTGTCGTTTTCCGCCAGGCTGCCAGCCAGCCTAATGAACTTACAACCGGAGCACGGTGACAGTTCATGAGCCTCAAAACCATCCTCCACGCAAATATGGCCGGAAAAGTAAAATCAATACATACTCAAAAGCTGTGTCCGAATACACAGGGATGCGTCCACAGTACACACATGCCTATATCCCTTAGAAAATGCAGTCAAAATGTAAAGGAAATATCTCTAGAGACCGGAAAAATTCGCGAATTCATTTCGCGGTAGGTGAAAATTCAAATACCTGTACCTTTGGCTTGATTATGCTATTGGCTCACAGTTTAGCTAGATGACTCTTGGCCAATGAGTTGACCATCAGCCAAAGATTCATCAAAACACAAGGCTACCCAGTCGAGACGTATAACAAGTTAACAGCCAATGAAAAGTTAGTATTTTCCCGAGCAAGCAGAGGATTTTTGAAGCTAGCCCAGAGGTCATTGAACCCGCGAATTTTTCCAGTCCTTACGAATCTCTAATGGACGGATAGTATCCGAATACTTTTACTGCTATCACCACCTGTTTTCAATTGGTCGTACTAATGTGCACGTAGCCAATTCGAGTCGTAATTATCTACGAATATTCAGCAAAATGTAAGTAAATAACAACGAGCAAATAATAATTATGTAGCGTGACTGTTATAAATGTCTGATATCATATTAAAAATTTGGATATGATTCACCAATTATAAAAAATACTTGTAATGAGAATTAAATACCGTGTAAGTTTAAGTTCACTTTTCGGTAATGTGTATTAACGTTTTTATTTGTCTCTATTTGAGTTATCACTATAAACTGGAAAAATTCGCGATTTCGTTGACCTCTAGGATAGACTCCGGAATACCCTACACACTCAGGCAAATGCCAACTGCTCATTAGCTACTGACTCGTGACACCTGCCTACTGGGACGCTTGCGATTCCATACTTTTTTGTTTGAAGGTTTTTCATTGGCTTATAGTCCTTCAGATAAACTGTGAGTCAATCACAGAAGCTATATAAAAATACAGTTGTTTGGATTATAGCAAATCATGAAATGAACCCGCGAATTATTCCGGTCTCTAGTTATCACATATGCTTGAAACGTTTTAAACTAATCGTATCCTCAGAATCCAAAGGAATGTTATATACAAACCAAAATAAAACACGCTTCCGGAGCTAATGGATGTAGGATCTAGGGACGTGGTGTCGGATCCCTAGAAACCTCGACGTTAGTGGATCCCTATGCATCCCTCGAGAGAATTCGGAAGCAACAAAAAAGATGGCCGCGGTCACTACGGTGCTCTTATATTAAGAACTTTAGCTAAGGGATCCATTATGCTAGTATTCGGATGCAGCTAAATTAATTAGCCTTTTTTGACGTGACAACGTCTAATAAATCTATGAACGCCGGCTGCACGGACGAAAAAGTGTCCCGTAACGCACATTGTCCCGTTACGCTGTGTCCCGTTACGCTCATTGTGCGCTTGCGCCGCACCTATCTCTCTTCCACTCGATTGGAACAACCATCGATTTGACTTTTTCGAGGCACATTAAACACTCCCATTCGTTTCCTACTTCTCCTATCATCGTCCTATTCTTAACAGAATAACACAAATTGTAGAAGTTAAATAGCAAACATGTATAAAAGTTATAGTTAAAATAATCTATTCGTTAAAGTAATAAACATATTTGAATTAATGAGTGCAAAAAAAATTGAATTGTAGATTTCATTTCATCCTTCTTTGTATCCGTAAAAAATAGTGATAATTCAATAAAAATGATTCAATTTTATTTATTAAAGTATGCTATCATTTCATCAATGTTTTGTTATGACGTTGTCACGTTAAACTATCGTCCGTAAACCGACTTTACAGACAACCAATTTTTTTTTTATTTACAGAGTGAGTCTGAATGCCACCGAAAAATTTCGGCCGCATTTTCGTCACGACAAAATAAGTTGGAAACATCTCTAAGACTTACGGTCTAAAGTACTTCGCAAGGCTGGCATACATCTTTGAATTTGGGACTGAACAACAATATTATTGTAAATAATAAAGAAATTACTTGCTGTAGAACGCTAAGCTTTCGGACAGTGTTGACTTGAACGAATCTTCACAACCACAGCGATTTCTGTTACTGTCATGAAGTTATTTCATTGAAATATTTGGAGTAACTAAATGTCACGAAATACGTGGGAAAGGAAACTGTTACCCAAAATAATTAAAATAAAATTATTCTACGACAATGACAAGTTTTGCTGAGATTGTACAACTTTTGTTCAATAAAACATAATCTCAGTCTCCAATATTAAATACTTTCTCTATTATTTACAAAAAAAAAAAATAGTTCAGACGTATTTCAAAGACGTATATGAGCCTTGGGGAAAAGCTTTACATCATACGTGGTAAAGATATTTTCAACTTGAAATTTTTTCTTTCGAATTCAGACTAAAATATTATCTTTGAAAGATTTGTGCAATGGGAGTGCATGACTTGATGTAAGCTTTTGGACAAACGCTATTGCTAAGCACATGTATGTGTGTAGAAGAAAACTACAAAAAACCAAAAGACAAAAAACACAAATTAAGCAAAAAATTGCTGTTGTCAACCGGATATATACACCACATAATATTCCATAACAGGAAAATGGTCAAAAAACAAAGAAAAACAAGGAAAAATGGACTAAGAGAACGAAAAAAATAAAACCACAAATGATGAATTAAACCCCAAAATATTCAGCAATTTTTTGCTTAATTTATAGAGACCGGAAAAATTCGTGTGTTCAATGACCTCCAGGATAGACTCCAATATCCTCTACACACTCTGGCAAATGCCAACTGTTCATTGGCTGATGACTTGTGAGTCGTCTCGAATGGGTGGCCTGTGATTCGACACTTCAATGAGTGAGGGTCTCTAATTTGCCCTCAGTCTTCCATATTAACAGTGGACCAATTACAGAAGCAGCACTAAGGTATAATTATTGAATTTTAGCATAACACGAAATGAACCCGCGAATTTTTCAGGTCTCTATTAATTTGTGTTTTTTGTAGTTTTCTACTACAGACATACATGTTCTTAGCAATGGCGTATGTCCAAAAGCTTACATCAAGTCATGCACTCCCATTGCACAAATCTTTCAAAGATAATATTTCAGCCTCTCCCCAGCACGCCCCGGTTTCAAGGCCGACCCTAACCTAGCGAGGAGCGATGCCAGCAGCACTTACACACCTCTACGGCGTGAGTTCCGCTCTATACTTACATTCCACACGGCCAAACTTGCCGACTTTTGAGTGGCTCAACTTTCAAAAAATAAAAAAAAGGGGGATTGTCTGTAAAGTCGGTTTACGGACGATAAAGTCCAAAAGCTTACACCAAGTCAGACTAAAATGTATTTATAAATGAATAAATTTTAATTTTGTTTACCGATTTATGTTCATTGTTTTAATTCACGTAACTGATGGGCATGTACCGCGTACCTCGGGAAGTACGGAAGCGACTGGAAGCTCGAACTCCTGGCGTCTCTGACCCCGACAGCGAACAGGAGAGAGCGCCGTGCTGATTGGTCGGCTTGGTCCCCCGCTTAGCCTGTCAGCGCCGCCGACGCACGCGATGTCCCACAGGCGCAGAGCCACGGGGGCCTAACTGCCGCGGCAGCGAACACTCGTACTCACTTAATCTGTCAACTCTTTGCGAACAGGGAGCGCTTTAGCGGAATCACGCACGCGGCTAAAAGCACACTCACACTTAATTTTTAATGCAACGGAAACCACTCGTACAACCGATGTATTATTGACAGTTTTCGGCCGAGTAAAAAAAAAAAAAACTGCCGTGTATTTATACATGTACTAGCTGAAGAGCCCGCGCTTAGTCACGGCAGTGTACACACAGAGCACACTCGCATTATCAAATTTTTTTTCGGTGAATTATTCCGAGAAGTGCTGGAAGTAAAAAAAAAAAAAAAAATTGTAGCATCGTCTGAGTTACGTGATTGGGTGAGCTTCTTTCAGGTACACGTCTACTGTTACAACACCAATCACAGTGAGTCAGTGCGGAAGCAAACGCGTCCTGAGTGGCTCACAGACGACCGCCAATCACAAGGAATAAACCGCTGGTGCGGGTATACCTTGGTGCAGTCTAATAGGCGTTCAGATGTTTTTCGCGAAAAATGTCTTCACTTGTATTCTTCGTGGTATACGCCTTTGTCGCGCCACGAACCGAAAAAAGTAAACTAACACATACTGATTAAAAAAACAATGTATGAAACAAAAATTTGCTAGACTTAAGATAAACAGAAAGAAATATAAACCAAAGACACAATCTCGGATTCAACAGTTTCAAGAGACTTCAAATTTGCATTTATTTCACCAATAATACCGTGACAGTATGACGGCAAAAATGTATTTAGATAGAATGGCTTATGATCCGAAAATTAATGAGGCCTCAACAATGCAATAGCCGTTGCCAAGGTCATCACAAAAAAATATTTGTAGTCTAATTATTCTCTGTGTGTGCGGCCAACTGTACAAGCCCCACGATAATGGGTTATTATGGGGTTTTGGCGCCTATTCTCTCCGCAGTACATCTCAGGAACGCTGCTGATGTATCGATTACCCAGACTGCTAATCCAGCTAGCACGTCACTGCATTGTATTACTGGCATGAGAGTAATTATTAAAAGGAAATTTGGTAGTGTTGTGTGACTAGTGGAAATTTGCATTACCTATGACCAAGTCTGTTTTATACTTAACTGACATTTACTGTAAATGAAATAGTAATAGTTTGAAAACATACGATTTTAATGGGTTCTTTGATATTGACGTGAAGTTGCTGTTAACATGTAATTCAGCGAGAGGAACAACCAAAATAATTTACTGTGTATGTTATCATTTTGTTCAGAACTAGGTGTCAGTAAGTAGATGTAAATAACGTCACAGGAACACATCGACTACCATGCCGGGTCTAGCTATAATCTGTCGGAGGCTTGAGGCTCTCTTCCTAGGACCTCCAGGTGGTCTGCTGCGACGCTGGAACACTGGACGCTGGAAGCTGTAATTGGCGAACTACAGAAGATCTGATGTAGCCGGGGGTCTGGCTGAAAAGTCGACTTCCCTCTCGTCCTAAAAAAGTCCGTTTTAATTTGTATCGGTCTCACCAAAAAGTCGCGGCCGATCGTAGCTGGCGCTGACATCAGTCGTCCGGAACCACTACGGGACGAACGGGACCGACGCGGAAGTTGGCACTAGATGTTGCCGATACTCCCTATCTGAGACTTATTCAGTCCAGAAATATTCTCACAAATAATAGTGTGGAGAATTCTAGATAGCACACGACCGCGGATGACGCGAATCTTCAATTCCTCGGGCGGCAACCAAGGCTTTGGTTCGCCCCAGCCCGAGAAACGACTTCCCGCTGCAAGATGGCGATGGCGTCTCTCCTTTCTTCTTCCTTCTAACTATTTATTTTCCGTCCCTAGCAACCAAGGCGCTATGGAAAAATCAGCAAACCAAATTAAATGCATAGTGAAATAAAACTTGGATATTAGCGTGTCAGAGTGCTAAACTAAGGAAAATGAATAAAGTTTCCAAAGAATAATGCTTAGATGACCCTGAAGTTAAAAGTGTGTTGTCTCTGGCAATTAGATGTGTTATATAGGTTAAATTTGGTTATCCTCTTTACAATAAAATAATTAAATAAATAAGATAGGCTTATGAAATATACAATTAATGTTACAATAATAATCAAAATAATAATATAACTGTAAACAGTTGTACTGGTTACAGAGCCGCTTCAATGTTTGCTGTGATATTTTCTTCCAGAAAAATCAAAATAAACTTTCTAAATATACATTGAATTAACATGACTACGTTTTCTCTTGAATAACAAATCTTAAATTTCTTACTTCTCTTCGTTGAAAGTCTATCAGAGTCTGTGTGAGATAAATTTCACGACGTTACATTTACCATATTATAAAAGCAATAATTATTACTATAATATTCAAGATAATAAAATTAAACATATCCCTTGTCTTAATCTAAAATATAACAGGTTGTTATCTTTTCAATCAACATCATCACTTATTTACAACAAATAAAATTATCATAATATATATACACAATATCACATATCATCAGTATCTAGTCCTGAATAAAGTGATTCAGTGTTTCTTTCTTTTGTCGATAAGGATTAATAAAATATTTGGCTGAGAATAAACATGTACATAGGCACAAGTACATTGAAATGTTATTTACAAATTCGTAGATCGTTGATAAAATACCTGACAATGTTTTCAGTTCATATAATGTACGAAGTTACAAATCTCAAACCAAACATTACGTAATTATCACGTATACACACTCGTGTTCTTGAACACTTTCTCTTTGTCGACGAAAATGCACTCACTAGTGTTCATTTTTTGTTAGTTCGTCTGATAAAAATATGTGAAATAAATGGTTGTCCTCTGCTTACGCAAAATTGCTTATAATTATATTGAAATGTTTTTCTTACAAGCTCAATAATAATGTTTGAGTATAATGATCCTCAAAACTAGCTCATAAGGCAAGCTTTTTCTTTTGTAAGAAGCATGTGTCAAATGACCAATTAAGTTAAATGAAATCTCATCAGATTCATATATTCATTACAAGAGTAATGAAATACTAGCTCTTTGTTTAACTTAGCGTGTAGAGTAGGAACAATTCCTAAATAGAAAAGAATATGACTGTCGAAGCTAGGAGAAATGAAACGAAGTAGTGTATGTGTAAGTGCGATAGGGACAGAACGGTGTTCAGATATGTAAGTAGGTTGAAGGACGGACGGTAATGTGAACTATACCTCAAAAGACTCTCAGGTATTAATAATTGTGCATGTGACAGTGACGTGTTTCGCCTGATTAACAGCTGGCTCTTCTCTCTTGGATGACGCCTCTCGACGAACGCTGCTGGATCTTAACGAGCTATCTTCATGATCTTCAAATCTTCCATGACGTAGACATACAGCAGATATCAAATTCTTCAATAATTTCAATGATAAAATAATTATGTGGCATGGCTCAAATCTTACGCACTGGCTAATAAAATTTCACACCACCTATAGGTGTGACATACATCGACGACGAAAATCGCATATCAGCGACAAATGTCCGCACTGGCCTACATGCTCAGTGGACAAAAGGAATCGTCGATAAGTGCTCTACGCACAGAAATGTCTTCACTGGTACTCTGACACATTGGACACTAAATGGACGTAGTTATTCAAAAAGGAACCAAACCACATGAAACCTATTCTGATAATTTTGAAGTAAAAGTTAAATATAAATAGTAATTCTCCTATTGATAACATAATGTGGGTATAATTTTAATGGTCTAGTAAAAATACTGATATAACAATAGCAACGACGGTACGATCAACCTTGTACTATTTTAATTTATTTTTAAATAAAATATAACAAAATTGTGGGTTGGTTCCTTTTTGCATAACTACGTCCAAATTATCCTCAAGCATGCGTGCTTGTTTTAGCGATGCAACATAGTGCTCCCTTACTGTTGGGATAAACATTAATTATAGCCAAACAATAAATCTGCTTCATGTCGAATGTCACTGATGACTTGACCAAACATCAACTATTACATATGCGTCATAGATTAGCGTATCTAGGCTTTAGGTTGCTTATAAAACCTTAGCTGTGTTAAATTAAATCTTCCGATGACCTTGTCACTGTCAGTTTCATTGAGAGTGTAACAGTTCTCATTTATTCGTTCACAAACTTGAAATGGTCCTTCGTATAATAAAAACAGCTTCTTCGTCACCTGTTTCCACATGTCACTAACAGGATTAGTTCGTTTAAGCACTAGGTCTCATATATTTAACTTCGTTATTCGTTTCGGCTTCTGTAGCTTACTTCGACGTTCTGCAGCTAGATGTAGACGAGCTCTAAAAAACTTCTCTATTTGTTCCCTCATATCTTCGCTTATCGATTCTTGTTCTTTCGAGTCTAAATAATAGTCGGGTAATATGGTGATCGGTGACGCCTCTGATCGTTCCGCAGTAAAAATCTCATGGGGTGTTAATCATGTCTATTACCGGCGCTAAAAGGCATGGTACTGGATGTAGACTTAGCCAGTATTGGTTCTATGCCTTGTGGATTTGCATAGTAGGTGATAGGGTTGACGGGTTCTTGTCTCGCAAAATACCCTGCGTACTGCGATGAAGATGAAGGTTGATTTTGGAATGTGTTTTGTGAGAATTGAATAGCTTCATTACCGGCGGCTTCACTTCTCAGTTGGTTAACCGATAACTTGCTAGGGGAGTTTGTTTTGCGTGGCTGTCGGTTCCGCGGACTACCGGATGACTTCGCCTCTCCTAGATTTTCATAATAATGTTTCGAGTTGTCGTAGTTTTTACTCGAATATTTGGGCGAATGTCTGTCGTCCTTATAGCGCGGCGACCTGGATGGCCGTCTCGGTGAGGTAGGCGGGGTTCTAGACTGTTCGCCCCTACCTTCTCGCCTAGGCGTTGAATCATAAATAATTCCTCCGCGTCTGTATTCTCCGCGTTCCTCGCTGTTACGCCACGAGCGTTTGGGTTTTGGGTGTTCAAACTCGCGTGATTTCGAACCTCTATGGTAAACATCGTTGTTGTTACGGCCTGAATACCAAGTGTTTCGTCTATGAGCCGGCTTATTCTAGCCCCAAATTAGACTGTTCACGTGCGGCTGTTTACGTTGGTTGTTGTCCACATAATTGTCATTACGCCACTGATTCCAGGGCTGATACAGCGGTGGTTGTCTGTTTACTGGCGATTTTTCCGATTCCTCTCGCTGGCTATTTCTATTCTGACGGTCGAGCCTGTCGTATGCGAGTAGCTGTTCCCTGAAATCTGCTATGTCGTCAAAGCTTCTACCTGTCAGATGTAATTGGTAACGCATCGGAAGTTGGCCTATAGAATGATTGCCACGAATTCATCATCGCTCATGGCAACGTCTAGATAACTTGTACGCTTGAACATGTCGCTTAAATGGGCCTCAAGCGTTTTGTTTTTCTTCGGATCGTATTTTTTGCCGTGTAACTGAGCGCGTAAATTCCCCTGAATTTTTAAGCTCCAGTGTTGTTGTAGGAAAGCTGCTTTAAACTGTCCAAATGACGATACAGAAGTTTGGTGAACTTCCCACCAATAATACGCGGTACTTATCAAACAGTTGTTCAAACACCTCAATTTTTCTGCGTCCGAAAGATTAAATCTCTCTGCGTACTCTTCAAATAATTTTATAAATTTACGTGGATTTTCCGTAGATTTTGAGGAAAATACAGGCATTTCATCTGACCAATGCCTAGCAGGATGATTTAAAAACGATGTATCTAATACTATTACAGGTTGTCTGGTCGCAGTGTTAGCAATCACGTGTTGCGAACTGGAAGTAGGTGTAACCTGGTGAGACGGCGCGGACGTGTCTCGCTGCGCTGACGTCATCGTTTTCGCCGTAGACGCGCTCGTGGTTTCAACGTTTATCGGTGTATGCGCTGCCGCTCCAGACAATGACAAACGCTGCACGCAGTTCTCGAGCTGGATTAATTTTCTGTTCACGGTCTGGAAATCGTCTGCACTATTCGCTTCATGTTGTTGTAGCGCGGTATTCATGTTCGTGAATTGTGTCTCGCTAATCTGAACGTAATTGTTGACCTGCTCCTCTGCAGTACGTTTCGCAACCTCTATGCACGTAGTTTCTGTGTTAATTACGTGTTGTTGTAGCTCGGTTACTTGCGCATCAATTTCCTCAAATCTATTCATTACCGTTTCACGAATGTTATGCACTTCCTCCTGCGTGTCGCGAATTTGTGTAGCTAGTTGTCTGGTTACGTCACGAATTTTAGCTTCTACTTTGTCTATCAATTCAAGGTGTTGTAACCTGTTTTGTTCTGCCGCTTCCATACGCTGGGATTCTAATGCAGTATTAATTTGTTTAGCCATTTCGATAGTTAGTCTTTCCGACTGTAACCTGTTTTGTTCTGTTACTTCCATACGCTGGGATTCTAACGCAGTATTAATTTGCCTGGTAACCACGTTCAAGGCTTGCATCAAATCCTCCATGGAAATATTGCTCGTGTTTTCTTTAGCTGCATGTACAACTGGTTCGGAAGCGTTACTTTCCTCTATGTGTGCGGGTTCGGGAGCAAAGCTAATTTCCTGACCTGCCTCAATGCTTAGTGTGGGTGTGTCCTCTTTGTTTTCGTTTTCAACAACGCCTAGCATTTCTTTCTGGCCCTCGCCTGCCGTTTCCTCCTTGTCAGAACTGGTCTTTTTGTGCCTCAGGAAATACATACCTTCGTCGGCCATCTTGTTGTGCTTCCGACGTACTGATATGCTACGCTACAGCCAACTACACAAATGGAATTTAGGTAGCTCGTCCAGTGTGCGTAGACCCTCGTCGAGGCCCCAAAGTTGGATCGCCACTCTAATTATTCTCTGTGTGTGCGGCCAACTGTACAAGCCTCACGATAATGGGTGCCACTCTAAGTTATTATGGGGTTTTGGCGCCTATTCTCTCCGCAGTAGATCTCAGGAACGCTGCTGCTGTATCGATTACCCAGACTGCTAATCCAGCTAGCACGTCACTGCATTGTATTACTGGCAGGAGAGTAATTATTAAAAGGAAATTTGGTAGTGTTGTGGGACTAGTGGAAATTTGCATTACCAATGACCAAGTCTGTTTTATACGTAACTGACATTTACTGTAAATGAAATAGTAATAGTTTGAAAACATAAGATTTTAATGGGTTCTTTGATATTGACGTGAAGTTACTGTTAACATATAATTCAGCGAGAGGAACAACCAAAATAATTTACTGTGTATGTTATCATTTTGTTCAGAACTAGGTGTCAGTAAGTAGATGTAAATAACGTCACAGGAACACATCGACTACCATTCCGGGTCTAGCTATAATCTGTCGGAGGCTTGAGGCTCTCTTCCTAGGACCTCCAGGTGGTCTGCTGCGACGCTGGAACACTGGACGCTGGAAGCTGTAATTGGCGAACTACAGAAGATCTGATGTAGTCGGGGTCTGGCTGAAAAATCGACTTCCCTCTCGTCCTAAAAAAGTCCGTTTTAATTTGTATCGGAGTAGTATAGGAAAGTATTTTCTGAAACTGGCTTCTGGCTGTGGTGCCTGTGGTGCCGACCGCCATCTTGGATTTGTGACGTCACGGCGGCAAAAATTCCTCAAAATTCCTCAAAATTGACTCAAAATGACTCAAAAATTCCCGTTTTAAGAAAAAATGTCCCCTGTTCGAGGGAAAATTTCCCGTTTCGAGGGAAAATTTCCCGTTTTAGTCCTCAAAAATCCCAGCGGCTGAAAATTCCTAAAACTGGCTTAAAACTCCTAAGAGATAGCCGCTTATAAGCCATTTCTAGGAATAAGGATACCATGACCGCCATATTGGATTATGTCGTCACCGTTGCAATTGACGTTACGGTCGCAATCTTGAAAATCTTTATTTATTATCCGATTTTAATGAAAAAAATTTCAAAATTCATCAATATTTAATAAAAAAAAATTTAAAATGAAAAAAATTTACACAAATACATAAATAGATTCTGCTAGCTTGTGAACTTCTCATTGTTAACAAAGATAGAGTTCTAGTACAAGCCAGAATTTTATGTATTTGTGTAATTTATTTCATTTTATTTATTTTTTATTTTTTTTATTAGATATTTTTTTTTCCTGGTAATTTTATGATATCAAAGAAAACGTGTTGTGGTTTTCTCCGAGTGCATCTGATTATCCATGTCAATATTATGATGGTTTTCTCCGTGTGCTCCTGATTATTCCTAGCTTTCAATTTAAATTTTTTCAATTTAAATATTTTTATTAATTTTTTTATTAAATATTTTTACGGTATTTATATGATATCAAAGAAACGTGAGCTGGTTTTCTCCGTGTGTTCCCGTTTATTCTTGACAATATTATGGTGGATTTCTCCGTGTACTCCTGATTATTCCTGTGGTTTCTTCAAGTGCTTAAGTCTATTATGAGAAACCGCTCTCTGCATGACGGATTTTTTTACCTAATGAGCCATGTCATGTTATTTAGAGTTACATTTAATTCGAGAATATCTGTTACTAAATCAGCACTTGCAATTTTTTTTACCAGGTGGAAATAAAAATTAATCATCCATTACTCAGTCAAATAATATGTCATGAGACATCCGTGGAGCACTAACATGTAAGACGAACTTCCTTCTCCTTGATGTCTAGCGAAGCCATCCTTGTTTTGCGATCGTTAGTGAGCTTCTCGCATACCACATAAAAAAACTAAATATTATTTACCTGCAAGTAACATGTGGTGACATCTGTTGTTGAAAATCAGAACTACTTGCAACAAGTACCTTTGAATGAGATAAATTAATTCTCACTGATGAAATAATTAAAAAATTCTATTTAAGTAATGTATCTAATTTAAAACTCTTAGTTTGCATCTGGCATTAGTCTCAGAAACTAATATGAATCCTGACACGGGATTTGTTGCTGTATCAAAACGTCATCACTGTAGATACTGTAGCAAGGTGTTTACCTTGAGAAAGAATGCTAAACGACATGAGAGAAGTGAGTGTAATTTGGGTCCTTGTCAAAAACCATTTCATTGCAGTCAGTGTCAGAAATCCTTTGGTAGAAGATATTACTTGGATAGACATTACAAGACCTGTACAATTAAGATGAATAAAGATAACGAAGACTGGGCTACAACATCACGGAAGAGGAACGAAGGCGAAAAAGCTAATGCTAAAATTACTGATCTGGATCAAGATAATAATTTAAAATTTAAAACAAACGAAGGAAGTTGTAACCACATTAGAAATGAAAAGATATTTACTCCAATATCTAGTCGTCTCCATGAAAATGAGAAAGATGGAGAACCATCTGAAGTTTACAAGGTCGAAGACTTTGATGAATCATCTGAAGCGGGCATGATTGAAGATTGTGGTGACACATCTGAGGCTGACATGATTGAGTACTGTACTGAAGCACCTAAAGCAGGCAAGATAGAAGACTGTAATGGCGGTCTGAGACCAAAACGATGGAAACGACGTAATAAAATAAATTATCCTGATCAAGTTTGTGATGCTGACATGATTGAAGACTGTGGTGACACATCAGAAGCTGGCATGAACGAAGACTGTGCTGACACATCTAAGGCTGACATGATTGAGTACTGTGCTGAAGCACCAAAAACAAGCAAGAGCGAAGAATGTGATGGTGGCTTGAGACCAAAACGATGGAAACGTCGTAATAAAATAAATAATCCTGATCAAGCTTGTGATAATCACTGGCAAGATGACGAAAGTGACCTTGTGGTTGCTGTTAAAACTATAGACACCAGAGATAATATTTATTATAAACATGCAAGGATGATGAACGCAGCAGAAGAGATTGATTATACCTCATGGGAAGATCCTAACATATTGGTTGACAGGCTACGACTACTACATGGATCGCTTTGTGCAGGAAACTATTCGAACATTAAAGAAATATCCTTCATACTCAAAGAACTGAGGGAAGCTGGCTACATACAATAATGGCTTAAATTAAATGTATGTGTATAAACTTGAAGATAAATTAATATATTTTCTTTCCAGTTGGTAGCTACCATTTATCGAAATCTGATTTCTAAATAAAACTTATAACTTAAAGGTGTAAATAAACGTTACCACTGCCAGTCAAAATGTATACTAATAAAGTCATGTCAGTAATCATGCCAAGTGCGATAAGAAAAGTAATTGGAATCAGTTGGAACCAATTGAAGATGGAGCTGTTGGAGCATTTGGAGCCTTTTGATGCATTTGAAGCCTTTTGGAGCTGTTGGAGACATTTGGAGCATTTGGAGCCTTTGGAGCATTTGGAGGCTGTTGTAGCATTTGGAGCCTTTTGGAGCATTTTGAGCATTTGGAGCAATTTGGAGTTGTTGGAGCCATTTGGAGCTGTCTTAATCATTTGGAGGCTGTTGGAGCAATTGGAGCCTTTTGAGCATTTGGAGCCTTTTGGAGCCATTTGGAGCATTTGGAGCTGTTGGAGTCATTTGGAGCATTTGGAGCTGTTGGAGATATTTGGAGCATTTGGAGCATTTGGAGCTGTTGGAGTCATTTGGAGCTGTCAAGCATTTGGAGGCCGTTTGGAGCATTTGGAGCCATTTGGAGCTGTTGGAGTCATTTGGAGAATTTGGAGCTGTTGGAGCCATTTGGAGCTATCAAGAATTTGGAGGCCGTTTGGAGCATTTGAAGCTGTTGGAGCTGTTGGAGCCATTTGGAGCTGTGAAGCATTTGGAGGCCGTTTGGAGCATTTGGAGCTGTTGGAGCCATTTGGAGGCCGTTTGGAGCATTTGGAGCATTTGGAGCTGTTGGAGTCATTTGGAGCTGTCAAGCATTTGGAGGCCGTTTGGAGCATTTGGAGCCATTTGGAGCTGTCAAGCATTTGGAGGCCATTTTGAGCATTTGAAGCTGTTGGAGCTGTTGGAGCATTTGGAGCTGTTGGAGCTAAGAAGTAGTCGTTGCACATCTATGCAGGGCTAAATGTTTATAAGATTGCTGGCTTTCGCAAGTCATTTTGTAGTAGGATAGAAATTGTGTAATAAATATTATGTTTGGACTTTGTGGTGTTTTATTTCTCGAACCTTACACTTTTCTGGTATTTAAATTAAATTTATTTTAGCTTCGTCCAGGATCGTGCCAAGGACCTCAGTCAACCTAATTAATCAGTATATTGTTTGCAAATTTTTTAAATGAATTTTTAACTTTTTCCTGAATTTCTAGGTTAATTATTACGAATATTTCAAGATGTTGGTCTTGATGTCTGATTGGATGATGGTAGTAGAAGATTTAAAGTCTCTTTAAGAATGTTAACCGTGGTTTATGGGAATTATTATTTTTTTCATAAAATTAAACATTATTGCATCGATCGAGTATCGAACCAAGGACTGGAGTGGATCGAATCAATATGTAAGTTAATGGGTGATTTTTTTGATGAATTTTGGATTTTTTTCCCCGCTTTTATAGCTACATTATTACATGATTTCCAAGATGGCACCCAAATTTCAAGATGGCGGGGGCACCTCGGTAATAAATGATTACTGCACTGTAGCGGGTTAGAATAAAATTATCCAGATGGAAATGTACTCTATAATACGAGTACACACACAAGATGGTGTACTCCAGCAGGCGGTAGCTCCTGGTAGCATGTACTGAACATAAAATGTCGGATCCATGATGGTCGACAAGGACAAAGTCAAATTTCAAGGACAAATTCAAATTTCAAGGCCAAGGTCAAATTTCAAGGTCAAGGGCACATTTCACGGTCAAGGTCAAATTTCTAGGTCATGGTCAAGGTTCAAGGTCAAGGTCAAAGTTCAAGGTCAAGGTCAAATTTCAAGGTCAATGTTCAATGTCAACAGTTGAGGACAAAGGTGTGGTGATCAGATAGTTATACTAACATGGTATCGGTATACTCTAGCAGACGAAAACAAGATGGTGGTCTCCAGCGGATGAAGACATGATGGCGTACATGACGTCATACCGGCTGACGATATATGAACCTTGGTATTGGTGACGGTAGATCGGTCTGTAGGTGGCTTCTGTGGAGGAAGGATCTGATGTTTTTTATTTTTGCCCTCACCGGTTTCGAACCAAGGACGGGAATCGATATAATCAAACAGAATTCAAATAAGTTAATTTATTGATGAATTTTGAAATTTTTTTCATTAAAATCGGATAATAAATAAAGATTTTCAAGATGGCGACTGTAACGAAAATTGCAACGGTGACGACATAATCCAAGATGGCGGTCATGGTATCCTTATTCCTAGAAATGGCTTATAAGCGGCTATCTCTTAGGAGTTTTAAGCCAGTTTTAGGAATTTTCAGCCGCTGGGATTTTTGAGGACTAAAACGGGAAATTTTCCCTCGAAACGGGAATTTTTCCCTCGAACAGGGGACATTTTTTCTTAAAACGGGAATTTTTGAGTCATTTTGAGTCAATTTTGAGGAATTTTGAGGAATTTTTGCCGCCGTGACGTCACAAATCCAAGATGGCGGTCGGCACCACAGGCACCACAGCCAGAAGCCAGTTTCAGAAAATACTTTCCTATACTACTTATCGGTCTCACCAAAAAGTCGTAACCGATCGTAGCTGGCGCTGACATCAGTCGTCCGGAACCACTACGGGACGAACGGGACCGACGAGGAAGCTGGCACTAGATGTCGCCGATAATCCCTATCTGAGACTTATTCAGTCCAGAACTATTCTCACAAATAATAGTGTGGAGAATTCTAGATAGCACACGACCGCGGATGACGCGAATCTTCAATTCCTCGGGCGGCAACCAAGGCTTTGGTTCGCCCCAGCCCGAGAAACGTCTTCCCGCTGCAAGATGGCGATGGCGTCTCTCCTTTCTTCTTTCTTCTAACTATTTATTTTCCGTCCCTAGCAACCAAGGCGCTATGGAAAAATCAGCAAACCAAATTAAATGCATAGTGAAATAAAACTTGGATATTAGCGTGTCAGAGTGCTGAACTAAGGCAAATGAATAAAATTTCCAAAGAATAATGCTTAGATGACCCTAAAGTTAAAAGTGTGTTGTCTCTGGCAATTAGATGTGTTATATAGGTTAAATTTGGTTGTCCTCTTTACAATAAAATATTTAAATACATAAGATCGGCTTATGAAATATACAATTAATGTTACAATAATAATCAAAATAATAATAATATAACTGTAAACAGTTGTACTGGTTACAGTAGTAAAAAATCTCAGAAACGATTTATTTGAAAAAAAATGTTGCGTGTACTTATGTAAGCGCGTTAGAAATTATACTTACTTGGTGTAATAAAAAATTAACTTTATTTTGTATGCAAATAATTAGTAGAAATAAAATAATAAATGGACCGGAGTGATATTATAAATACGGTTGGCAAAGAATGAATTGAAACAAATTAAAAAAATTAAATACACTCTCGGTACTCATTATTAATACAATTAATATATAATTGAGATATATTTTAATTATTAATGAAAACCATAAATGTTCCAAAGTTTATTCTAATTTATAAAATTTTATTATTTCTTAAATAATCATATTATTCATAATAAAAATAAATCATGAATACGGGAACATAACCTCACTAGTGTAAATACATTTGAAAAAAATTATAAACGCAATTTCTATCACTAACATGCACAATAAATATATGTTAATTTTTAAATAATATGGACTAGTATTCAATATCAATCAATACAGTATATGATTTAAAAGAACATTTAATAATTTTATTTGTATGTAGCCTTATTTCGACCCGTCAATTTTTGTTGCATGCTGGGAGCTCATTGTAAAAATTCATTTTTATATATATTTTTCTTCAAAACGCGCCTAAAGTAGTATAACCTCAAAATATCAAGAGGAAGTGTGTTTGAGGTGCAGACGAACACTCACTCTCCAGGGAGGATCCAAGCAGGATTTTTTTTTTGTGTTTGATTTGTTCTGGAGTTGTGTTGTGTTGCTCCGTGCGTGTCGAGAGAGAGTTCGGGTAAGTTCGGCGGTGTTCGGGATTGTTGAGCTTGCCTTTAGTTTTTCTGGAGTTGGTAGCAGTGTGTCTGGAGGATTTTGTGCTAACGAGCTATGTCTGTATGCAGTTGTTTGTTGGTGATCAATGGATTGAGTCGTTCAAAAAAAAAAGGAGGGGGGGACTGCAAACTAGATGAATGGGGTGCAACGAGAAAGACTGTTAATGTTAATTTTTCTTTAATTTTTGTGTCGCTGAAATAGCTGTAGTCCCTACTCCGGCCTTTGTATTTTGAGGGCGAAATCCTGAAATGTTGTTGAATAGAGGATTGCTACATGCTGTTAACAATGAGTGGGCATCGAAAATTGTGTGGATTCAAATATTTATTAGGTGAGAAATAATCACTCCGTCTTCTGATGCTGATCGACGATCGATAACCTTCACGAATTCATTTCTCGATAGGCTAAAATACAAATAGTTATACCTCAGTGCTGCCTCTGCTATTGGCTCACAACTCACCTGGATGACTCTAGGCCAATGAGAAACACCCAACCAAAGCTTTATCGAATCACAGTCTGCTGCGTTGGGAAGTCTCACAAGGCAGCAGCCAATGAGTGGGTGGCATTTGACCGAGTGTACGTAGAACTATGGAGTTCATCCTGCAGGTCATTGAACCCGCGAATTTTTACGGTCCCTAACGATCGAGCATCACGGTTGCAGCCTCGCCATCTCCCAGGCCAGCCAACTGCAGAGGAACTAAGCTGCTGTTATCAGCATAGATACAGCATTATTAAGTACAGCACGACACAGTCTGGCGAACGCACGCGGAGAGAACAGAACGCGGCGTGCTCTCAGGCTGATTGGCCAGGAATGGGCGTGGCCTTCCGTGCCATGCAAACAAGTGGACAACGGTGGGGGGGGGGGGGGGGGGTAAGCGTAAGTGGAGCGACACGGCAAGGGCAAATACCTGCCGGGGCGATGACGTGTCGGAAACTCGAACCGCGGCTACGCGCTACGCGAACAGCTTTTTTTACTCCTCGGTAGTCGAATTGGAGTTCCGGGAAGACGTGTGAGTCGAACGCAATAGCTAGGAAACCTGGCGAGTCCAACAATTCCTCGACTTCTGAACAACACTACCCCTCACCGTGCACTTATTTTTTTTTGTGATGACTGGCAGCGGAGTGAGTGGTCAGTTTTAGCCACCCACCACCAAGGGCGCTTGCGTCATCCAGCCCTGGATAAGATACAAAGCGGACCACGAGTCCAAGTGCCCAACCCTCCCCCCCTTACATGGTAGACACTTTTCTACTCTGTCCAAACCTTCATCCAGAGCATCCTCTGTCTCCTGTATTCTCCTACACTTAATGCGTGCAAATTTGCACCCCGCATGACAGTGCCCAAGGTTTTCCCTGCGTCTGTGCAGGTTTTACCTGGGCCCAACCTATCTCTAGTTATGGCCTAGATTTAAGAGTGAGGGGAGTTAGTCATGGCGCCAGTCGTTGCCATGGCTGGCCAATCCCCTCCTAGCACACGATGCATGCGACCCTCTCTCTGCATGGCTAATCCCAGCATGACTAGGCGTATAGGCTTCGGCCTGAGACGCACCTAGGTCCCTCCCTAACCCGGAGCCCTCTTGAATACTCATAGTTAGAGACTGGAAAAAATCGCGAGTTCGGTGACCTCTAGGTTAGACTCCACAATCCCCTACACACTCAGGCAAATTCCACTTGCTCATTGACTACCGACTCGTGACACCTGTCAACTGGGACGCTTGCGAGTCGATACTTTTTTGGTTGAAGGTTTTTCATTGGATCAAAGTCCTTCAGATAAACTGTGAGTCAATCACAGAAGCAATATAAAATTACAGTTGTTTGGATTATAGCATATCATGAAATGAAGCCGCGAATTTTTCCGGTCTCTGCACATAGTTTTCAGCTATGTTGGGAAAAAATAAATATTGCTCAAACTATTTTTTTTCTTCGAAAATTAAATTTAAACCTGCGGTAACGCGCGCCGCACGTCAGCACACAGAAGGAAAAGGGCGTGAAGTTGTTTCCAATGAGTAGAGACCGGAAAAATTCGCGGATTCATTTCGCGATATGCTAAAATGCAAATAATTATACTTTTATGCAACTTCTGCTATTGGTTCACTGTTAACATGGAGGAGTGTGGGCCAATAATAGACCCTCAGTCGAAGCAATATCGAATAACGAGTCCCCCAATTGAGACGCCTCACAAGTCAGTAGCCAATGAACAGGTGAAGTTTGCCCGAGTATACACAGGATCGTGGAGTCTATCCTGGAGGTCATCGAATTCGCGAATTTTTTCCAGTCCCTACCAACGAGCCACGGCCCTCCGAGGATTTCACCAACAGTCGGTGCCGTCCCTGGGCCAGCTGGAGGGACTGTGCCCCGGTCTTCAGACGCCGGCAGCTGGCGAGAGCGACAAGAGTCTAGCGGCAGCAATGCTACCTTCCTGCAACTGGCTGCAAATGCCGATCCTCTCCGAAGTTGGCCGATCGGGAGCGCCTTCCCCCTGGATGTTTTTTTTATTTTTACGCGCGCGTTTTCTCTCTCCAGTATAAAAATGCCACATAGACTGTTTAGTGGATGGTTGGTTATATTAGGTAAGTATAGCTACATTAAAAATACTGTAAAATAATTTTATGTTTGCTTAGCAAATAACTTTTTAATATGTAGCTATCCAGCGCTAGGAAACCGTTTACATGATTTCCAAGTATCTTTAATGTAACTATCCTAACCAAATCAACCGTCCACAAAGTTTTAAAGTATTTATAATGTAGCTAACCTAACCTAATTGACCATTAGTTATCATGTCCTTACCTGAAAATTACAATTTAATTAATAAATTTACTTTTATTTGCATTCATTATTCAAATATATTTATTACTTTTGAAATTATACGTGCTCGTATTTATTTTTACAAGTACAAACAAAATTCGCACCTGCCGGGATTCGAACCGTCAACCTTACGATTAGATGTTCAAATTTTTTCAAATTCAAAGCTTTTTATTGACATGTTTGTTTACATTTCACATTAGCAGTGGTTCGCATAGTGGAACGCCAGCACATTGTGCTCTTTTTCCCTATATTACATACATTTTACAACATTTATTTACATTTTACAACATTGATATACATTTGCAGGTGATTAATAACTGTTAGATTAGATATTCGCGCCGCTGAGCGCTCAGCCACGAGGCCATACCTAACAAATGAAAGTTTCAGATGACATATATGATCGTGCCGCCGGCCCTGGAACGAGCCTGAGTGGTACGGCAGCCGGCCCCGGAACGAGCCAAGTTGTTTGGGGCCGAAGCCCGGCCATGCCTCTCCACCTCCACCTCCTAGGTCTGAACCCGTTAGGGTATAGCCAGGAGCACTAACTTTTCTTCTTTTCATCCAGATGACAGCCGATGTTTCGCTGGGCATCTGGATGTTGGCCTCAGATGTTCTTTGTACCGATTTTTGGAATGGTTTTCACCATTCTCTTGCCTCGACCTTAAACAACTTATCCATTCTGTTCACCGCCGTGCCAGCAGCCAGAATAAAGCTTTGTCAGTTAGTAAATTCCGTTTCCTCTTGCGTCCACGCATAAAAATTGTTGCACGACGGTGGATGTTAAAAACACTTCGTGTCAAGCCACGTGGGATCTCACGCATGTTCCTGCATTGGGACGGTTTCCTGTACCCAATGCAGACCCATAACGCGGGCACTGATCCCACCGCCTTTCTTTGGGTTTTCGATCTGTTCCTTCTTGACTTGTCCTTTTTGTAAAATCTCTCTTCTTTGCCATCCTGCTGCGTCCGCAGCCTCTTTCCGTCTCCTGCTTTCTGATTCCCTTCCTGTCGCTCTTGTTCCGTCTTCTTTTGTAAAATCCATGATGTCAGGTCTTATAAAATCCTTATTCAGGGGTGTTAAGCCCTGAATAGGTCTTCTGCGGTAAAAATAGTCATTGGTGGTAATCTGACTATGAATGTCTCTTCCGGTTCGTGTTGTGGTTTGGCTTGTCTTGCTGGAGGACTTTCTACAACCTTTTAACGAGCCTGTATCCATTAAAAGGCCGTGTATGATCGAACACGAATCGACCATAGGTCCTTTCCGCTTGCCTTTTGAGTTCTAGGAAATCGATGTTCATTCCTAATCTTGAGAAGTTAACCTGTAACAGCTCTTTCAACTGGTCGATCTCCAGAGGGATGTTGTTTCTTGCCAGCATATGCCTGTCGACTGCATCCATGTTTGGGAAGTTGATCTTATCTCCTCCTTCCATGCTACGAAGTATCACAGCAATGGCAGCCTTCTGGATCTTAGGCTCATCGAGACGAGACATACGCAAATCATATTCGAACTTGGCATACATTTCTGCTGGATTTATGCTTGATCCATCCACCTGGTGTATCTCCGGGAGTTCTTCCAGTTGAACCGCCGGCACAGAATTAATCTCATAGTCTAGTAGTTCTTGTTGTCTTTTCTGGAACAATATTAGTTCCCTTTGTTTTGGATCTGATTCGTCTAGTTCTTCTAGGCGTTTAGCATATTCATGCTTAGTTCTTCGTTGCTGATCACGAATTATTTTTTTGTACAGGTTCAGCATTTCTGCCCTCCCTGACGAAACAAACAGGTCTCCATGTAAAAGGCCATATTTTGTTAATACATGTTTCACTCCCCATGGTGTTCTGTGGCTTGTCCTTCAATTGCCATCCATGCATCAAATTCTTCCAATCTTTTGCTGATTTCATGCACATATTCTCGCCAGGTGTTAAAGCTATGTTTCTGTAGCATTTGATCCATGTTTGCCATGTTTAGGTCAGCCAGATCCGGGTGTCTCGCATATCTCTCCCTGATGTCTTGTGTTTTGGAGCATTCATTAAGGACATGTGTTACTGTGTCTGGAACTTCACATGTAGCACATAGTTCGTCCTCTACCAGATTCATTGAATGCAGTTTTTGTTTGAAGTTCCCATGTCCTGTTAGATATTGGGTAACATAGTGATCAGGTTTTATCCATGTTTGCTTAAGTCTTTTTCGGATATCAGGGAAGAGAATATACCAGTATCTCCCCTTTCCAGACTGGCCCCATCGTTTTTGCCATTCGTCTAGTGTTATTTGTCTGGCGATCCATCTGTCCTCCTCGGTGATCACCTCCCGCGCAGCAAGCAGTGCTAGTTCGCCTCTTTCCTTTATTTTCAGGTCAATCGGGATCTCCCCCGCGATTACCTGTAGTGCTTCAGTTGAAGTTGTCCTGTAAGCTTTTGTTATTGTTAGCAAAGCTGCTCTTTGCGAGCTAAGTGCAGTTCTTTTATTATGTTCTTTGCTGACTTCCGCATACCAGACTGCTGCCGCATAACAGATGACACCAAGGAAGACTCCAGTGTATATCGTTTTTAGTGTATCATACACTAGACCCCAGTTGGCAGGTGCTACAGCTCTTAGTGCATGAAACAGCTCCATTGCTTTGTTACTTGCATTGGCAATGTGACTCCCGAAGCGAGCACGTGCATCTATGGTGACGCCAAGATATTTAAGCGCAGTAACAGCCTTGACTGGTCTTCCTTTATAGCGAACTGTCGGTGGTCTTGCTGTGCTAAGTTTGCCCCTTAGCATTATTGCTTCCATTTTGTGAGGAGCAATTCGCAATTTGCATTTGTCTGCCCACGTACTGACGATCGCAAGGGCTTCTTCTGCCTTTTCTTCGAGCATTCTTCTAGAAGTACCGGGTATTATAAGCAAACCATCATCGGCGTACCCGTACATTGTGCAGCCCTCAGGTAGTTCTTGCTGCAAAAGTTCGTCAAATAGAACATTCCATAAGAGTGGACCCAAGACAGAGCCCTGGGGGCACCCCTTTGTGAGTTGCTTTTGATGTTCTGCTTGTCCCACCGTACACAGACAGACTCTTTGTTCAAAGAAGGTTCGAATGCTCTTGTAGATGTTCTGTGGTTACTTAAGTTCTCTTAGCCTCCACAGAATCTGTGGCCACCATGCATTGTCGAAGGCCCCCGCGATGTCAATAGTGACAGCCAATACATACTGCTGTCCACATGTGTTTATTTCCTTGACCACATCCAGGATTGCCAGTTCTGTACTTCGTCCTTTCCTGAATCCATATTGCTTGTCACAGATGCCATGCTCAAACTCCAGGAAGTCCACAAGCCTCTGCGATAGTAAGCGTTCATATATTTTTCCAATTAATGGGAGCATCGTTAGCGGGCGATACGAGCTGAGAGACCCGGGATCTTTGCCTTTGCCCTTATATAATATTTTAAGAACGCCGATTTTCCAGTCTTTTGGAAATGCACCTTGCTCCAGACAGTTGTTAAATAATTCCAGCATTTGGGATCGAGCTCTGCTGTAGACCCTCCATAGGATTTCAGATGTTATACTATCGTGACCTGGTGCCTTCTTCGGTTTTAGGTGCTTGACGATCCAATTGAGCTCATTGACTGTGAAAGGCGGAGTGTTCTCCGTGTTTGGTACCATTATGGTAGAATTTCGCTTTTCTCTCTGCTCAAAAGTGTCCATTTGGAGATCGTCATCGGGTAACAACCCGTCCATTATATGAACTAGGTTCTCTTGTACTGTGGTTAGTTGTATACCGTTGAAGACAAGGCCAGGTAACTCGATAGGACTTTTCATTTTGTTTGCACATAGTTTATACACTAGTCCCCAGGGGTCTTGGTTCCCCTTTTCTGTGACTAGTTTTCTCCAAGAGTCCTTTTTGGCAGACTTGATCATTTTTGTATATCTTTTTCTAATAGCTCTATACTCCTCAAGGTGCAAATTCCTCAGAGCTGGTGTCATTTGTCTCTTAAGTTGTTTCCTTTTATCTCTCACCATTTTCCTCATGGTCTCCAGCTCGAACGTCCACCAACTGCCTCCTTTGCCACGATTTCTGAGAACAGTCATATGTTTGTTGCATGTATTAATGATAGCCTCTTTCAGCAGGTTGGCGTCATGATCGGGGTCGTTCGTCTTTCTTAGATCGTACTCATCCATTTCCCTGATTAGTGTCTTATCAAACTGATACCAATCTACTTTTTTGCATCCGTATCTTCTCCCTTTTTCGTTTTTAATGCACTCTGTTATTGTTTCGTGCAACTCAAATCTTATGAGTCTATGATCACTGGTGATTTCATCCAGTACGTCCCAGTCCCTGATGTTTTTGTGCGTTCTAATATCTGAGAGAGTGACATCGATGTATGACTCCGTGTCTCGTGCCGGTGAGACGTAGGTTGCCATTGATCCTGGGGTGTTCACAATCCAAAGATCTTTTGCCGTTATAAATTGTGCAACCTGCATTCCTTTTTCATTTGTTATTGGAGATCCCCACATCTCCGATTTTGCATTTACATCACCACAGATTATCACTCTCTCAGATCGTACAACAGCCATAATTTTGTCCCAGTGTCGTATATGCGTTTCGGTCTCATCTGAAAACTGGAAGTAGGATGATACCAAGAACACCCTTCTTTGCCCCAGTTCCAGGCTCAAACAAACATGGTGTTCGTTACTGATCGAGGACATCAGTAGGACTGTTCTGTCCGGATCTCTCACCCATATCGCCGCTTTAGGATTATCTCCAGCACTGTAGATTTTCTTTGGTATCTCTCGTATTTCCCCTCTGACAACATAGGGTTCCTGGATGAGCACAATATCTAGTTTCTCTTTGATGGCATACTTTGCCATTTCTACAGATGCGACTGCCGAGCCTTGGAGGTTGATTTGCCCAAATTTTATTCTTGTTTGACTATTCATATTCGATCCTATCTAGCTCTCTGGATAAAGCTCTTTGGTACTCAGGGCAGTCTGTTGAGTCGACTCTATGATTGTACTCTCTTTTTGCCTTCTTACAATTAGCGCATTTGTCCCCATTGCTCTTATGTTTGCACTCCTCGAATTTATGTCCAACATCACCACATGCTGAACAGGTCAGTTGGCCTCTGCATTTTTGTGCCGTATGGCCATAGCCTTGGCATTTGTAGCATCTGGTTGCTACAATATAGTCCTTGATTTTGCAAGAGGAAAAGCCAATATAAATGTGACCTTTCATCATGAGTAGGTTCCTGATCTTGGAGGTGCATTCAAAGACAATGTGTACCTTGTCTTTGTTCTCTTTGGGGCCTTTGCGCATCCGTACAATCGTGTCTCTCACAAATGCGTCCTTTGGGATCTCGGATTCCCGTAGGTTTTGCAAATGGACTGTTTCCAAAAGATCTTCCTTGTCCATCTCCCTTGGTACATCATAAATGATGACTTTGGGACCCCTGCTTTTTGGTTTCTCAAACCTTAGGCCAAGTGCCCGCAATCGCTCTGTATTTTTGATCTTTTCTAGAGACATTTCATCGGCCTCGATCATAACGCCTCCTCTAGCCACTTTTCGTACCCCTTTCACGTGCAGTTGGTCCTGCACAGGGTTAACATTAGCCATAAGTTTTTTCTTAGTTTCCTCGCTTGTCTATTTGTCATCGTCAGGGTAGGCGATGATTAACTGCTTTTTGGGACGGATTGTCGTCCATTGTTCATCATAGACCTTTTCACCTTTTTTATCCTGCTTCATGATCGAAGCAAAGGTCGGTCTTAGAGGGACTTCATTAGTTTTCCTTACCTCAAGTTGTTCGATTTTCCCTCTTAGCTTTGAGTTTTCCAACAAGGATCTGTCCAGTAAACCCTTTAGCTGAACAATCCTTGGGAGGATATAATTTGAGGCCACTTTGTTGACCTTGGAAATATCAGTAGTTGTATATTCTGTAAGCTCTTGCAATAGTATCTCCGCTTTTGCAAGCATTGCTTGTTCAGTACTTGAGGGATCCACCTCCTCAACCTTAGTACTTTCTTCGTTTTCCTCCTCTTTCTTTACCAAATCTGCAAAGACTAGCTTTGCAATATTTGGGTCTTGGCCATGAATGATGGGGTATACCGCCAGTATCCATCTTTTTTCCTGTGTTGTGGGCACAGGAATTGAAGTCCAATTGGTTTTAGTGTCTAAGATCCTGTCGACCCAGACAGGGATGTTGCTTGGTGCCATTGAAAATTCTGGAACGAGCCAGTTGCCAGTTGCCAGTTGCAGGAAGGTAGCATTGCTGCCGCTAGACTCTTCTGCGAGAGCGCCTACCAGCTGCCGGAAGTTCCCCGCCGTGAAAGCGGTCTCCAAACTACGCAGAAACTGCGATGCTCCTGAGGTCTGTCCCGGTGGAGACGTGACTGCGAGCGCACGCACGGATGCAGAATTACAGACTAAGATGTCGTATCATAAATTATTTTCCCTCTGGTATATAGAGTTATTGCTAGGGGCAGGCATTTTTCGCGAAAAAAAAAAAAAAAAAAAAAAAAACCTGAACGCCTATCAGACTGCAACAAGATATACCCGCACCAACAGTTTCTTCCTTGTGATTGGCGGCCGTCTGCGAGAGAGGTCGATCCTTTACTTGACCGAGCCACTCAGGACCCGTTTGCTTCCGCACTGACTTATGTACTGTGATTGGTAGAGAATGGAAAAATTCGTGAGTTCGATGACCTCTAGGATAGACTCCACAATCCCCTACACACTCAGGCAAATGCCACCTGCTCATTGGCTATTGACTCGTGACACCTGTCAACTGGGACGCTTGCGATTCGATACTTTTTGGGTTGAAGGTTTTCCATTGGCTCATAGTCCTTCAGATAAACTGTGAGTCAATCACAGAAGCAATATAAAGATATAGTTGTTTGGATTATAGCATACCGTGAAATGAATCCGCGAATTTTTCCAGTCTCTAGTGATTGGTGTTGCAACAATCGACTTGTAGTTGAAAGAAACTCACCCAATCACGTAATACAGACGAATCCACAGTGCTGTAACGTTCAGCTAGCCTTGGTTGCTTTTCGTGAAATATGCATGGCCCTAGTTATTGCACATGACCTCAAATAAATACATAATATAACAATATTTGATTATATGTAAAAGTTTTTGGAGCTACAGGTATAATTCTTTGGGCGCGTTTTGATAAAAAAAAAAGGCTGAGAGTGAATTTTTACGATGCGCGTACACCACACCTTGAAATTTTCACAGGATGAAAAAAAAAAAGCTGCATACAAAAAATTATATATGTGCTATTAAATCATATACTTTAGTGATTGATATCGAATACTCTTCCATATCATGAAATTTTTATTTATTGTGAATATTAGTGATAAAAAATTGTAATTATAAATTATTACAAGTGTATGTTTAGGTGTATTTATATATGTTTACGTGTGTATAATTTACTCGCATTAATAATTATAATTTTATTATATAAATAATAAATTTAATCAAGTAGAATAAAAAGTAAGCTGATTTGTTGATTTTCATTATTAATTAAAATTCTTGCCTATTATTTTAATAAATTAAATAATTAATTTTATACACTTTTATATATAAATTTTTAATACTGAGTATTTATTTAAAATGTTTAATTCGATCACATTTAAACTTAAACAACCGTATTTATAATACCACTCCAGTTATTTTATTATTTCATTTCTATTAATTATATGCATGCATATAAAAGTTAATTTTTTCGAACGCTGAATAGTTAAACTTAAATACACGCACCCATTTTTTTCTATTAAGCAAATATTTATTTAATGTTTTGTATGAACTTAGAGGCAATTTTTATTTATTTATGAATAACTAAAATAATTAGATCTAAGACCAAAGCTACATACGAATAGTTAATGTAAAGCTGTATAAGTAAAACATGATTTCATAATTTCAGTACATACCAGGACTGACATAACAACTTGCCTTTAAGTTCGTAAATATCTCTTATAAAAACTAATTTATTTGTAAAAGACTTTATAAAGAATTAAATATTGTGTTAGTAAGAAATTATTAATAATAACTTGCAAAATCGATAAAAACTGAGAAAAATGATGTTTAACGGCTCGACGACAGAGAGGTAATTTTAGATGGGCTTAATTAAGTACTCTCCTTTACCCTTTGTGCTGAAGCCCGAAATGAAACAAAACCCGCTTGACAGAAAATAAACCCGTGTAGCGTTTTATTGCAAGCGCCTTTTTAGACTTTGTTTCGACTGAAAACAGTCTCCTTTGTTTTTATTTAATATTAATATAAACAAACAACTAACATAATCACATTATTTCTTAACATACGCATGGATACAAGTTAGAAAACTTACGCCAATGTTAGATTGGACATGTAAGAGAAGAATAAATTGTGGTATTTAAATAACAACGATGTCTTGAGCAAGGCTTGGTTAGAAAAAATGTTATACTTAGTTATAAATAGAGACCTGCAAATTTCGCGGATTAATTTCGTGATATGCAACAATTCAAATAATTATACCTTAGCGCTGTTTCTACCACTGGTTCACTGTTAATCTGGATGACTGAGGGCCAATTAGAGACCCTCGCTCAAAGAAGTGTCGAATCACAGACACTCGGTCGAGACGACTCACAAGTCAGCAGCCAATGAACAGTTGGCATTTTCCCGAGTGTGTAGAGTGTAGTAGAGTCTATCCTGGAGGTCATTGAACCCGCGAATTTTGCAGGTCTCTAGTTATAACATACTTAAGCATGGCATTCAGCTCTAAAGTGTACTTTTCGCTGATATGACAATCATAAAGGTAGCAAACCCACAAATTAAATTTTTGAAAAAAAAAAACTTTAAACATTATGAACGCAGTCGCTTGGTGTGATGTCCCGGGAATAACTGGTCAAATTTTTCCTCTCGAGCACATTTGTTGGCAAACGTTTTCAGGGGACACATTTCACAAAGTTGTTGTTCCTAAAAACGGTTGGCGTAATACACTTTTATAGTAACTATATTAATGAATATTTTTTATTGTTCTTCGATGTTATAGATAGGTTTTGTTCCCCTTAAATCACTGTTTCAGAACAAAAATTTTAATTTAAACGAGGCAGCGAGATATGAATTACCTACAAGAGATGTTTTAGGAAAAACAGATATTATCTGTAAGTTTTTGTGAACGAAGTAAATTACAAGCCCACATTAAATTATGCGGACGTGAAATGCTGTAATTTTATGCAAAATACTTCAAGGATATTGAATGCGTTCTTGGCCGATGAGAAGAACTAGAAGCCAATCAAATTGAGGGAAAAACAGCGAAGCGAACACTCTTAGAGCCTGCATGCAACACCAGGAGATCAAATTGTGATTTTGACTCGAATATTGCTTCAGGCAAAAAAAATTGGTTGTCTGTAAAGTCGGTTTACGGACGATAGTTTAACATGACGTCATAACAAAACATTTATGAAATGATTGCATACTTTTATGAATAAAATTGAATAATTTTTATTGAATTATCACTATTTTGCATGGATACAACGAAGGAGTGAAATTAAATCTACAATTTAATTGATAAATTTACTTTTATTTGCACTCATTAATTCAAATATGTTTATTACTTTAACGAACAGATTATTTTAACTATTACTTTTATACATGTTTGCTATTTAACTTCTTCCAATCTGTGTTATTCTGTTAAGGATAGGACGATGATAGAAAAAGTAGGAAACGAATGGGAGTGTTTCAAGTTTAATGTGCCTCGAAAAAGTCAAATCGATGGTTGTTCCAATCGAGTGGCAGAGAGATAGATGCGGTGTAAGCGTACAATGAGCGTAACGGGACAATGTGCGTAACCGGACACTTTTTTGTGCTTGCAGCCGGCGCTCATCGATTTATTAGACGTTGTCACGTCATAACAACATTTATAAGTTGAATAATTTATTGATCAATATCTCAAATGTATAACGCATCACGCGCTTTAGAAGTGAGACGTCACAAATAAGAGGGATAGGGTACTCTAATATTGTAAACACGCGTAATTATGCGTTAAAAACAAACATTTATTATTACTCTCTGTCCGTGGCTTCAGTGGAATCTAAGAATGAATTAAAAGGTTCATGATAGCTAAAATATGATACATAACCCTATTGGAAATGTCTATACAAACTGTCACAATTCTAAAACTAAAAACCGGAATAATCTCAATGGTTAGAGTTTAGAGTTGCAAATTACGAGTTGCATAGGCATGCGAAAGTATGGAAAAGCTTTCCAACGAATATACGAAATAATGCGTTACTGGTGCCATCTGCTGTGAGTATTTTTCAATTCAAAACTATTTTTTTTTTTAAAAAAAAACCGCGACACGGAGCAATATACGTTACGTACGTCACATACGATACATGCGTTAACTCCGTTACCTGCTCACTTTTGCTATCCTGTGATCCAGATATTACCTAATCTAACAGCTGTAAAAGAGATTCACTTTTAAATAATTTGTATATTTAAAAATAAAAAAAAAAGAACGGTCCTGGTTTGACCATTTCTAAAGCTATGCAGACAGAAATTTATGCATGGACATTTTTAGTTATTTTAAATAGCAACAACAGGATTTTTTTTTAAAATAAAGAAAATCGGTTACTTCATACCTTTCCTTCGCCAGAGGAAACACATTATAGATAGAGAGAGGAAAAATTCGTGGATTCATCTCACGGTACGCTAGAATCCAAACAACTGTATCTTTATATAGCTTCCGTGATTGACTCACAGTTTATCTGAAGGACTATGAGCAAATGGAAAACCTTCAACCAAAAAAGTATTGAATCCCAAGCGTCCCAGTTGACAGGTGTCACGAGTCAATAGCCAATGAGCAGGTGGAATTTGCCGAAGTGTGTAGGGGATTGACGAGTCTATCCTAGAGGTCATCGAACGCGCGAATTTTTCGTCACTAATTATGGAATTTTGCACACGCCTACAGAATTGCCGCGTGCATAGATTATTAAACAGTTCGTTACTTGTATTCAATGAAAAATAGTCCGGAAACGATTTACTCAGATTTAAATGTTAAATGTTTTAGTTTATGCAGTTGTATCTCAAGTGAACTCTTAAAATATATACCGCGGCTAGATAGTTCAGAGGGAGCATGATCCCTAGACACGCAGACCACTGGTATATTATATATACTGATATATATCCAGCTAAATTATGTCCTCAAAACAAATGTTAATTAGCCAGTGCTATTATAGAATTAATTACGATTATTCTGACACGTAGTACAGCTCGTGTTGCAAACAAAGTTATTAAATAGTTGTGTGGCATTAGGAATATAATCGTAGCTAAAATGTCGGTGGCTTAAGCGTCCTTCTAATTATGGTAATAACTAATTACCACGTAGATATTTCCTCCCACATTTACGCACGGCACGCCCCGGCATCGTGTAGAATCGGGTGCACTATTATGTATTGCCACAAGTAATA